>NW_027496191.1:0-204464 GCF_021521415.1 Bidens hawaiensis
TGAAGAAAGAAGTAAAGATGTTTTAAATATAAAGTTTTGTGTTATGGTATCAAAGAAAAGGTTTAACGTTTTGTAACAAATGATTGATGTTTTATATTCCGCGAAAAGTTTTAATAAACTCTGATTTGAAGAACTGTGTTTATGAGTAAATCTGACGCTAAAGTAGGGCTACCGGGTTCGGGCCTTACATTCAAGTGGTAAACTTGAAAGATGATAATTTGGAGATTTGTCGGAACGACGAGTTTAACGCACAATGCCTAAAAAGAAAAGAAGTCTTGAATTTAGAAAGGTTGTCTTGAAGGTCTTTAAACAAAATAATGTTGAGAAATGTAAATAATTAAAGTTCAAGGTTTTGAAATGTAATTATTTAAGAATTTATTATAATAACCCTTTAAAAATGTAAGTTTGCTCGAAACCGGGTTAAAGTATCTAACCTTAATATTTACTCAACCTATGTTAAGTAATAAGGTGGGTAAAATGCAAGAATGCAAATACCTTTGGAATAAAGATACTAAAACGGGTTTTTTTTATCGAGTGTTCGGGTTGTCGGTACGGGTCTTGATAATTGGTCAAACCCAAAGTCAACTTTCCAAAATATTGAATGTTATGAGATAACTCAATAAAATTTAATAAGACTTAACCAAGTATGTAGTTCCATTGTTTTAGAACTAACAACGCACGTTAAGCGAATGTTCGGTTTTGTCGGTCCAAACTTTGCTATGAGATCAAGTTGGATCCAACATTTCCAAGTACTTAAGAAAATATTTAAAAATCAATTTGTAACTATTTTTAAAGAAATATACAAGTCTTGATGGCTAAAAAAACACACTTGTGTGTCTTAAGCGAGTAAGAATCGGTTTGGTTCGGTTTCCATCTCACAACAAGTTCATAGATGGTTTTCACATGTCCAAACACTAAAGAACTTGTATAATAATGTACAAATAAAAAAATACAAAAAGTTAACAATAAAGTCTTTAAACAAAAGTTCGGTTTTCGGTTCGGATCGTGTTTCGGGTTAAGACCGAGGTAAGATTCTACAAATCCATAACCATAGAATTTGTAAAAATGATTTTAGAAACTTAGATATAACAATAAGTATGTTTAAACAATTATTTAACAAAACTAGTAACAAAGTTCGGTTTACGGTTTAGAGCTATTTACGGTTAAACCGAAGCATAGACTTTAAAAACCCATAACCATGGAACTTGTAAACATGACCAACAAACTAAAAATAAGCAAGATTAATATTTATGAACAAGTTATATAGATGTATATATATCAAGGATACGAAGTCCTCCATAAAGCATTGGCTTATGAGGTTCGAAACCTCACCGACCGGAATCGGAGAAGTAACTACCAAAGGTAAACAAGGGGTGTATATTATATATATATGTTGCACAACCATAAACAAGTATTAATAAGGCTACATAAACTAATTAAGATGAAAGGCTAAAAACCTTCAAGAACACTTAAGAAGATAACCTTGAATCTTTGATATTTGATAGAGTTTTTTTTTTGGAATTGTATCAAGGAAAAATGAAGAGGAAAGGTGGTGTATATATAGGGTAATGTTGGTGGTCAAATATGGGTGTGAGACACAAGAGGGTTTTCTATGCAAAATGGATCAAGACAAAAACACAAAACAAAAAAATAATAATAATAATAAAAATAAATAAATAAATAAAAATAAAAATAGAATGTTTTCAAGACCCAACAAGTGTGAAACAATATTGTAACATAAATCTATCATTTTGATTATAACATAAGCTTCGGTTTACAAATCGGGTCGGTTTACATAATAAACAAATACAAAAACGAATACAAACAAGACCTGAAATTTACGAATGTCACAGTTAATAAAACAATCCTTTATTTTCCATAACAATCCTTATAAAATAGGTGGATTTTAAATCCTATGAAATGTGAGATTTGATGGGATTTAGTTTCATTCCTATTCTTTCATTTAATGAAACGAACATATCAATTCATGGGATTTAAAATCTCATTCCTTAGAATTCCTTCCAAATCCTTGAAACGAACAGGACCTAATATGTTAACTTGAAATGAGAGAGACGAAACAAAAGTAACCAAATATACATCTTACATGTGAAAAGTTTATTTGAGTTGGAGTTGAAGTTGGAGTTAGTTGTTTATATTGTTTTGAGCAATAGCAGCTTCCTCCAATGCATTTAGCATTAGCCAACTGAACCATGAATTGCTTTACCCTCCACAATAAAGCCAGAAATAATTTAAAAAAAAAAACACAACTGATCAATTTAATAAATTAACTAAAACTTTAAATAATTGAATTGAAACAAAGTGCATATTTTTAACACATACCCCGCGCCACCATTTGTATCTGCTCTAGTGGTACCCCATGACTTTCTTTAGGGAAGGTTGCCTGTTTGAGTCTTGTTCTTGGCAAAATGTTGTTCTCGAGCCAAGGTATAACCATGGTGGGCCTTCAAACGACGGGTTTGCTCTGAAATTGATGGTTTGTCTTGTCTTGTCTGAGATTGTGAGAGTGAGTGCCTTTTGCCAAAGAGTGTAGTCGTGTACCATGGTGGTCGGACTTTGTCGGTCGTTAGAAAGAAAATTTTTTAAAAAAAAGAAGAAGAAATTGAATAACTAGTCAACATTGAATTGTTTATCGATGCGTGCTTTAATGGAAAACGGTCTTCATGAGTATTTGATGTTGAATAATGAATAGTACGTAGTACTTTGGTTTTTTTTAATTATGTCGACAAATCACAATAAGCTATGATAAAATCTTGGATAAGGAAGGGTTGGCGAACCGAGAGATTTGATTGTGGTCAGACAAGGAATCAAGGACGAGAAATCCACAATAATATTAGTATGTTCTCGATTTTGTTATTGGGCCCATTTTGACTACGTCTTAACTTTTCCTGTTTAAATTTATATTTTACCAAAGTCAGATCACAATATTAAATACTAGCTATTAGCTCGCGTGTTACGCGGGTTTATTTAAGGTTTTTTAGTATTATTTTGAAGATATAATTTATTATATTAATTTAATTAATCTACATGGACCATGTTTGTCGTTTTTAATAATGTCATTTCGATTGTAGTTTTTTTATTCCACCAAGATGGGCTACATTTATTGGTGGGGTGGAGTTTAATTTCTATAATACGTAACGGGCTAATGTTAGTTGTTTTTGTTGGTTGTACCATATCTACAGTTTTGTTCTTTATAGTCAAGGTGGTTCAATGTTTTTGTTTGTTTGTTTTTCATCTTATCGGATTCAAGAAAAGACGAAATGGCCGGACCGAATGAGTGAGCTAGACAAGAACCAACGAAGCATAAAAAAGGAAATGTTCAAATTATACATTGCATTGGCCTTTGGCCATAATTGTAGTCTTAGTAAGCAATTTGAGTTTAATTACATAAAAAATGTTTGTTTTTTAATTTTTATTCATTTGTTAAATGAACAATTGAATGGCGGTATCATATGGTAACAATGCAGTACGAAATGATGGTTAACATGTTGAGTATTACTAAAAGGCAACATTCACAACAAAGCAGCAATTCCATTGTTCTACAAAATTTGTAAAAGTTGGCATTTTTCATTAAAATCAAGAATTAATTAACCTAAGTTGTATAAACTTGTTCTCAAAATCGAATCAAATCAGCTTATACAATCTTGAGCCTAGAAATATGCTCATTTGAGAAACGGGTATGAGCTTTGTTACGTTTGCAAGCAAAGACCCTAAATAAATGTATCATAATATAAGCATCATTACCTTTATTCAATATAATAAATATGTTTATTATCCTCAACTTCGCACAACCGTCCTTTTTACTTGTCACAATAACCAAACCAAAAATTGGCCCGTAACCGGTGCTTTATTTCTCACAGGTCAAGCAGCTTATGTTTTATTACTCTTCAAAAGAAAACGGTTCAAATGTATGGACTATTAATGGAGATGTCATCAATTACCAAGTCATTAACGGTCGATATATGTTAAATATACATGTAACAGGTCGAGCTCGGGTTATGTTTCATCTTGAGTGGGTAATCTTACATCTTATCTTATCTTATAATACTAATAAAAGAAAATGTTGAAGCTTAGGTGTTAAGCCCACATTTCACCTAATTCCTAATCTCTCATCTCATTCATTCTAGCTATTCATGGGTCATGAGTCAAAACCATTTTGTCAAATAGGTTATAAGATAGTGTGGATTATATTCATTATTGAATCAAGTGTCATTTTCATACATAAGGTTTAACCAACTACACAACTTTAGTGCCTTTTTTTTTAAATTTCTTGCAAATCAACACCTGATGTTTCCAAATTCATGCTATTTTAGTACTTTTTGTTAACCCTGTTTGTTTTTTCTATTAAGTCTACATTAAATGAATTCACAAATATTTTGAGAATCAAAACTAAAATAACAGACCTTATTTATCTTTATCATTTGACAAAACTAGTGTAATACACGGGTTCAAAAGCTAGTTCTAAAATGTTACTCTTAAAAAGGAATCAAAATATTACTGTTAAAAAGGGAGCATGTCAAAATAAACCCAAGGTGAAAGAAAAGGATTGTTGTCAATTTGCCATACACCTTTTCCATGTGTTCGAACGGGTAATTGATGATAATATATAACATATAAGAAGTAAGTGAATATAATACAAATAGAATTTAAAATGAAACGTAAAATGCATCAAGGGAGACTTCTTTGCCCATTACCAATCATCGGAAAATAAAAATTGTTTAAAAAAGAAATTTCCATTTTAGTTGTTCTTGACATTATTAAAAAATTCCATTGGTAATGTCTCATATGCAATAGTCACTTTTATCACTCCACAAAGAAAAGGATTATCTTTGTTGTTACCCATGGATGAACCGAAAACAGACGTTTTGATCTTATTTGCATAGATGGGTTGAACCAGATTCTGATGCAAATTCTCGACCTCCAACGATGAACACACGGACCTTTTTTATGCGGGTTAAATAAGCCAACCCAAAACCTGATTATTTTTGTGTCGAGTTCATGTCATGACGAAAATAGTCACCACTCACTAAATAAAATGACCAAAAAGGACAAAGTGTTATTTACAAGCTTACAACCTTCTCAATTGCATTATTCATAGATTATACATTTTAAAAAATATCATTTTTGCAACCATATTTAATATATCAACTATTTTAACACCTGTAGTATGTCGAGGAAGAGTAGGTTGATCATAAATTGATAAGTAGCTTCCTTGTCGATCCTGTAGTTCCGCAAGATTAAGGGAAATGCCCCCCTCCCACCCCACCATCGCTATAGGCTGCAAATTCATTAGATGATAATTAGAAAATAATGAAACAAAAATAAAAATATGGAAAAAAAGGAAAGGGGCACAAAAAACCAAAAATAACCAACCAGAAGTAAAAATCCAACTATGAGTAGAACTTTAAACCACTTTGTTGAAACTACAGTTTCACTTCATCATCTTATAATACTCAGTGTTCCACCACACGCACCCACTAAACTGTCAACATGTTTAAATATTCAACAAAGATTTAACTGAATTGTAATAACAGTAACTGAAAAAAAATTCTAAAAGTATAAAAAATCATATCATCTGAATTCCTTTTAAAGATATTAGGGATTATAATGTTCTGAACATTAAAACTAACTCACCTTATAATGAACACGATTACCCGTTCCAATTTGTCGAAGATGAGTAGAGTGCCTTTGTAAGTTTTTCATCATCACCAAATAGGCCAATGCATGTGTCAGCAACATTCTCGAGATTTTGCTACCATTTCGTTTTTGGAAATTTACGAATGGTGCTTCTGGATTATGTTTTGCATCTTTCTACAGCCTTTGATATGTTGTAAGTTATACACAATAAATATTCCGCAGCCCCTAATGAAAGCATATGAGTCTTAAATAAACAAATTTATAAAAAAAAAAGTCAGGAGTGAGAGTTTGTTTATCACCGACACACATTAATACATTACCGGTGTTCTTATGAAATCTTATTAATTGCACTTATCGTAAGATTAGACGAAGCATGCTTATGAATTGCAGTTTCAATATCAGTAGCAACTTTATCTGGGTTCAAGACTATAAAAAAAATCAAAGCAATTCTATTTTATCTGTATAGAAAACAAATCATCAAAGTTCTCAAATTTGATAATCATAATGATATGAAAGAATGTTCGCAATCAATTGAAAAATGCATAATTCTAAGAAAAACACTAACAAACCCTATATTCCACAATTGTTCAAATCAAAAATCCAATTATCCAAAAGTTTTGTTTGCCATTTTCTGAATATACAATAATACAAAATTTAAAGAACGTAAATACATATAAAAATAATACTCTTGGCATTCATAATCAATTAAGTGGTAACAGTGATTAACGCATCAATGGGTATGATTACCACCTAGGTAATTAACATAATATAATAAACCAATCAAATACAAATCTTACCGAGATTAATAAACAACTGAGATAGCATTTACTGGATCTCAATCAACACTACAATATGGTAAACTGATATAATTCAAACTGCAGGCATATAGAATTATAGACCATGGTCCTAGTGCAACATTAGGTCAAATACGACTACAAAATGAACAAACAATTCGGTATTTTTACCTAAGTTGCGTCTCTACTGCGTTCATTCGCTGGTAGGTGCGAAATTAGTGACGCCGGAATCTGTTTCAGTCGTCGTTAGGGTTTCAAACATTTACCAAGATCTGTGGAAGGTGCAGACGTGCGAAGGAGGTCATCGATTAAGGATTAAGGAAGAGTGAAGGAGAGGCATCGGCAGAGAGGATGACGATTTAGGGTTTTAGAGCGATGAAAACAAAATCAGTTTTGTTTGACCCGATCCAAAACCCATCAGTATACCCATGACCCGCGATTTTTGTATAAAAAGGGGAGCGACCACATCACAATACGTAAGATTTTAGGGTTTTCGTTTATATATATTATTATATTATAGATTAAAAGTTGAAATAAACACATAACTTAAATTAGTTGGGTCTGTATTCGATTTCTTTCATTTCATCCACTTGGTAGTCAAATTGTGGACATAAATGTATATGCCATTTGAGACAAATTAGAAAGTAAATTGGTCATATATTAGTATTTAAAAGCCCCTCTGTTTTAACAACTTTAACTCTTCTATAGTTTTGACTTTTGAAATTCATTAATTTAAGTCTTCATAATATCATAACTTAACGAGATGAGATCTTACAATCCTTCTCATCCAAATTAGATCATATAAACTATAGAATTCGCAGAACCAATAATTAGGGTCGCATGTTTTCACATATATAATGAAATTATAATATCACAAAGTTAAGCGAAAAAAAAAGAAGAAGAAGAAGAAGGAGAAAGAATCTATATATCAAATAACACCCATAATGTCTAGGCACCACAGATGAAAAATAAATGTGATCAATGAGTTGACCTGTGATGTATGCTTTATGCTATTTAATGTCTTAGATAGGTGTTTGTGGTCGGCCATGTTATCACCGAGGTTTTAGGAGACAAATTTCATCATCTTTGAATATGGTATACCAACCATTCATACATCATTCATTTCTTTTAATTTTCTATAATACCTATAATATTATTAATTTGAACCTATATATACTTGCCACATATGTCACTTCGACTTACAAAAACATAAACGTAAAATGCAGAACAGTTTAAAATATAGTCTTTATTGTTTTAACTTTTAAGGTTGTCAAAGTTCGTAGATATATATCTTCCACTAAATCCGACCAAAGGTTGTTATGCATTTCTCAGTTATGTAATTCTCAAATGCTAGCTTCTTTTGTTATTTATAGAAGACAGATATAACTTTGTTAAATAAAAAAAAGATAATAATAAAACTTTTATTTTCTGACCGTTATCATAACAAACCAGAAACTCAACCAGTGTTCGAAATGAGCGGGAGAGATGGCTTAGTTCATGGATACTCAACGTCACTCGGAATAAAGATTGCGAGTCCACCATCATCAACCAAACATATGAAAACAAGAGTCTATGATGTAAACATGTATATATTTGTATAATGGCATCTTCATTCAATACCGAAACATACTGACTACGGTAAAAACAAAATTCTAGGGATCATCATACATTGTGCTTGCCAATGTACGTATACTACAAACGGTGGGAAAATAGTTGACTAAACTCCAAGATAATCATCTACAGAAATATCCAATGCAACATTTTTCTGTGTAGTTCCTTGAGACGCAATAAACTGTGCGTCTACGGCCATGCCAGCATCAGACTCAGCCTTCTGGATTGACCTAGGAGATAGATCTGTGCGTGCGGTAGGAGGTAACATAGACGGAAAGTTAAGCTTATGCAAACTTGTGTTCCCTCTCAAACAGTAAGAGGCTACATCATGAGCCACGGCTGCACCCCCGGGTGTAGAGTATGTACCTAGCCAAAGCCGCTCTTTACTTCCTGGAACTCGAATCTCCGACACCCATTTGCCCCATCGTCGGCAACGTACACCTTTGTATTTTTTTGATCCGTTGCTGCTGCTAACTTCTTCTGAGCTGGTACTAATATTGTTCATGTTAGTTTCAAAGGTGGATGGTGCATGAAGAAGTATGTGTTTGCATGGTTCATATATATAGGTTGAATAATGAAAATGTCAAAAGGCTGACCATATCCTTTGAAATCAAATATTTATTGGTCAAGCTCAACGAATTGACAATAAAGTAATAAAATATCGTTTTTTGTGACGGTGGATTTGGTATTAATTATAACGTGCAGTTCGATTTATGGAAGTCCACCGATAATGGCAAGTTGTAATGCTTTACTAAATTATATTCCGCGAATAAAATGGCCAATTGGCTACCACAAACACATGTGTCTTGACTTGGTCACATTTGAAATGAAATAATATGTCAAAGGGTAAGGTCCAATAATTATCAATATCGCTAAATTCAACAAATTCCCTATTGTTTAATTTAATGTCATGTACTCATGTGTATGGTTCAATCAATAACATTAAATTCAACATTTTTATGTATCATTTTTTTCCTTTGTTTAGTTTAATGGTGTGTATCGTTCCCACGAATTCAACATGAATAGCTTATCTTCTTTGATTAAAAATGAATGGTTGTTGCACAATTTATTAGCATTAATGCCTAAGTAGCATATCAATAGAGAGAGAATATACGAGAGTTTTTGTCACATCCTAAATTTCGGGTACATGCATAACGCTGTTAAAATCACACAAATATCATCATTCAAGCACCATAGAAGTCTTTATTCATAAAGAATCAAACCAAACAAACCTGTTTTAAAAACCAACACCATAAGTTATTATAACAATCTAAACGTCTATAGCCCGTGAGTTTATAACATCGTCCTATGCAAAATTGTTGATCACCATCAATAACGTTCCATGTGCCTGGGTCACGTATTACCCTTACCTTTGTTACTTAAGAATTATTCCCCCGGCATTACACGCTTAAAATAAGCCAGCTTACGTATTACCCTTACCGTAGTTACTTAAGAATTATACCCCTAACATCGTCGCGTTTCGCGACGTGTTGAGCTTAACTTCTCACGTACATAGCACGAAGGGAGGTTTTCCACATAATGTTTAGATTTTGACAGTTTTAATCTCTAAACTTTGATTAAATGCAATTAAAGTGTAAAAATACGTCAAATAAAGTTTGTGAACGAATTCGTTACTTTAATACAACATAAATTTTACATACTCATTATAAAATGAACATAAACAATAAAAAAATTGAAATCCAAAATTTTAAATGGGTCAGTTTTCGGTACTTAATACGATCCTCGTATATATTTTTTACTTTGCTTTTATTATATTTTTTTAAAAATATTTCTCATTAAACTCAAAACGATTACAATAAAGTGACAGACAAGTGGACAACAAGCTGCGTCACAACCTTCTTTTGAACAGAAAAGCCAATCCTACTAAAAACGAAGTTTTGGGACTTGGGAGCCGAATAAGTACCATGCAGTAGTGAAGGTTCATGGGGACCAGCTTGACCCCGACCATTGCCGTTTTTCGGTTAATAAGGTATATTTTGCGATTTTTGTCCAAAAATTGTTATAGGTATTAAGCGCGGTCACGCCCACTGTATTTTTTTTTCAAAAAGCTAACAGTCACCACTGATATTTTTTATAATACCCCGATTTTTCTTTTTATAAAACCTCACATTTTTATAAACATATACTCGTCAAATATACTAAAAGCTTTGTTTTTATAAAACTCAAACTTGAAGGGTTAGGGTTTGAAAATATGTTTAAACAACAACAAAAAAAATGCATTGTCAATGGATTAGGGTTTGAAAACCATCTGGCATTCATTCAATTTAGAACTTAAATGCACTGTTTCACTGGAGGCCACCAGCCACCACTAAGCACACACCGTCGTCTGCCGCCCGCCACTATCGACCACCAACCACCAGCCGCCAAACATAGGGCAACGTCTTCATCCTTGGAGACACCACACAAGTCGCAGTACTTAGTGACCGCACATGGAAATCACTAATTAACAAGGTGATTGTTAATTTTAGTTTGTTATTCACTATTGTTGAGTTGTTAGACATTGTATTGGATCTATATTGATCAATGTTGTAAAACTCCCGAATAGGCGGCCGAGTACTCCCCGATTACTTCCCGCCTAGATCGAGTACTCCCCGCCTTGACCGAGTACTCCTTAGGTATTTTCCGAGTAATCCCCTACTACTTCCGAGTACTCGCAACTCCCCAGTCGACCGCCTAGGACCGCCTAACGACTTTCATTCATTCAAAGTTCAAACTATTGTTCAAGAATTATAAAATTAGGGTTTATAATTATGGAATTAGGGATTTGGAGAAATTGATCAATTAAGCTTATAATTGGTATTGTATGGTGAAATTTTGGTTTAACTATAGTTTATAAAATCTTTTTAATTAGGTAAATCATCAAAAAGCAATATACTATTCATTCTTTTTTTTAAAGGATGATAAACAAACGGGTAAGGTACTCACTCTTTAACCCGCATTATCATGAATATTCTAGGTATTTGTTAGCTAAAAAATTATATAGTTTTTTTATTATTGTAAGAGCAATCGTTTGAACTTTGAATGAATGAAGAAAAATTAGATATTTAGATTTCATGTATGACTCGATCTGAACCGACTTGCCGACCTAAACCAAATCGACGACCCGAACCGAATCACTGACCCAAAAATTTTTGGGTCCGTGACTTCGATCACCGCTGTGACTATGGCCAAACTTCACCACTGGTATCATTCACGACATGCTGAACCTTGCTCAAATAATTCATAGCATTCGGGCCAGAAAACCAAATGTATTAAAAGCAAATTGGAGAAACACGTGTTAATTCTCTAAACAAGCTTTTTCGTGTTTAACAACTTTGCCGGATTCAGCCTTCAATGCAGCTTGACCCACAACAAACCCACGGTCCCTGAGTCCAACAAGAAGAGACACTCCCGTAAGGTGCACACAAACGTGTCCCCGTACACACCCGAAAATAAGAATGACGATATATCGGTGGTGTATTTAGGCAACAAATATAACTCACGAATAGTTAGTTAATGTTCAAATACATGAAATCTGACATGTTTTCCATCAAAGACTTGGCTTGCTTTAGTTTGACTAGTTTCTGATAATTTATAAAACGTTTTCTAAACAAAAACTAAACAGGTGTTGAACAACCCACTAACAATAATAAGTGTTAAACTGTAATTATGAAATCCATAAGACCAAATGCGTAACAAAGTTTTAATGTCGGCCAACATTTGCATCACACACAGAATTCAATTGTTTTAGTTGACTGGTATATTACTTCACTTAGAAAATATCATACATTAGTTCACATTATAAGTAACTTTTCGCATTAATGATTTGATAGGCACCGGAAAAGGGTATACAGTATAGACGAACTTTGTGCTGCAATTTTTCAAAATCAATTGAGTTTGAAACCGACTGATTTAAACGGGTTTAGGGTTTGAAAAATCGGGTTTCACTGTTTGATAATGCTAGTGTAAACCAAACAGAACAAAATTTTAAAAAAATTTGTTAAAATATTTACTTTCTTAGTATATATATATACACTAGATTTTATCATTCGTATTACGAGGGTTGTTTTACATTATTTGTTTTTAATATTTATATATGTATATTTGGATTTTAATTTTATTTATTGTAAGAAAGTTAATAATTAATATACTTGAGATTTGATAATAAAATGGTTTCACAAATAAATGACATGTTATAATCCGGTTTAAAAGCTATCTGGGTTTGCTTGAGAGAATGGTTGTTTTACATTTTTCGTTTTTTAATATTTATTTTTTGGATTTTAATTTTCTTTATTGCAAGAAAGTTAATAATATACTTAGAGTTTGATGATGAAAGGGTTTCACAAATAAATGATATGTTATAACCCGTTTAAAAGCTACCTGGATTTGGTGACCCATGACTCGCTTATGTTTTTTACTATAAAATTGTTTATTAATTATAAATAATATTTTTTTCTTTTTAAATTGGATATTAAATTTCAGTATATCCATATTTTATAGGATTTTCATATCAAATAATTGGTAAGATTAATTTTATTTTAATGAGATGTTATAACCCGTTTAAGAGCTATCTGGTTTTGGTAAGATTCATACCCATGAATTTGGGTTAAATCAATGAGAGACCTCCATTCAAAAATCAAGCAATCTGGTGGCTTCCATAAAAGGAGAGAGCGACCACATCACGACACGTAGGATTTTAGGGGTTTCGTTTATATATACTATAGATTAAATAAAATATAATAACTT
This sequence comes from Bidens hawaiensis, assembly GCF_021521415.1. Taxonomy (NCBI): domain Eukaryota; kingdom Viridiplantae; phylum Streptophyta; class Magnoliopsida; order Asterales; family Asteraceae; genus Bidens; species Bidens hawaiensis. The sequence continues at coordinate 12,807 of NW_027496191.1, forward strand.
TAAAGCATACCTTAGGTTCTTAGGACCTTAATTAGCGTTGTAGGTTCAAATCTAACTCATGTGTTATATTTTTGAGTTTAAGCCTAGGTGAACACCACTAGATGGATTAAGCCTCACAACATTGATCCTCCTGAGAGTTTTCCAAGGATTTTGTTTGTGTTTGATTTTAAAGAAAAAAAAATTATAAATACTTTTTAGTTTTAACACGTATTTATTAATAATGTAACTTTATGTACAATAATAAAATCAATTAAATATTTTTTTAAATGGTAAAAAAACTTTAAAAAAATTAAAAAAAAAACAATAAAATAAACTTTATGTTATAAACTTTGTTTAAATGATGCATTGTAACATCCTAGAATAATCCTATATCTATGTTGGACTAAAAATGTCGACATTGGAAGTTGAGGGATTAAAAATATTCACAAGACAAGTAATGAAAAAAATGAGATAAGGAAAATAAAGATATCTCATGTTAAGAAAATAAGGAAATTCCATCCCACATGGAAAGATGGAAAAAAATAGAAGCATTCTACATGGTATAAATAATGAAGATAATTTTAATCTCACATGGAAACAAGAAAAGAAATGAAAGCTCTTTATAAGGAAGCAAGTTTCCATATAAATGTTTCAATGTGGCTAACCACTCTCCATGGTCCTAGTGGAGGGTGCGAAGCACCCGACGCGCACGGACTCAGACTCGGACTCGGGCGATGGGCGTAATGTGGCGTTTTGATGACGCACTTCGCACACTCGCATCGCCGCGAGCCGCATAAGGGCCGCTTTAGTATTTTTGAAAAATGGAAGTATGATCAAGAAGTGGCAAGTTATCTAAGACGAGGGGACTAAAAAATTAAAAATCTAATTCCAGGACCCATCGCGCTACGCGATGGTGTTTGATGACTCAACAGACACGTGTCACGACCGGGGGACACGTGGCAGACGCTAGGGCCGAGTCAGCATAACACGTGTCGTTTTCTGACATCGCGATACGCGATGCCCTAAAGGAAGGGACCATCGCACTACGTGATGGTGCCCAATTTCGGCTATAAAAGGGGAAGCTCACGGCATTTCATACCACACCTCAATCACACACTTTTACACACACTTAGTATTGTTTTGTGTGCCAACCTCGTAGTACGTGCCAAGCCTCAAGGTTCTGACGGTTTAAGCCTCAAATACACGATAAGAGAGTAGAAGTACTGCCCGTACAAGCTTAGGCATATAAACTCCGAATACCCGCGTAAGGTAGGTGTTCTGCCTAAATAATATTTTATTATTTTATTATTATATTACATGGCTTAGACCATAGTCGGGGATATAGCTAAACCTTGATCATATTTAAGCAATAATATAACTTTTCATAAATAGAAGTTATGATCAAATTAATATTTTCTTCATGCTTAAGAAACGTAAGGATTCACATACAAAGGATATAGTCAAAAATAATATAACTTTATGATTAAGAAATATAACATTCACAGGTTATAGTTAAGGTAATGTTTCTTCATGATTAAGAAACATAACCTTTTACATACAAGAAAATATAAGTCAGAAATAGTTTCTTCATAATTAAGAAACATTATATGCAAAAGATATATTTAAAATTTATGTTTCTTCGTGACTAAGAAACGTAAGACTTTACATACTAGGATTATAGTCATTCAATGTTTTTTCTTGAAGAAGAAACTCAACCCATGATTTGTAAACAAATGAAAGGACTACGGGTCTAAATATTTTATTCAAACAAATGATCAGTCAAGGTTTAAAGCTATCAAAACCAGACTAAATGTCTGTAGCTGGATCAAGAGACGGTCCAGGTATTTATATAAACCTATTTTATAATAGGTCAATCATCATTCATTCATAAAGGTTTTCAAACGAGATCACCACATCATTCAGACATGCAATCACAATCACAGGTGAATACGTTCAACCTTTTTATAACCTGAATACGTTAAACCTTTATAAACAGTCAAACATATTTATACTCTATAAGATAGACAGGTTGTTTGTCTTATTGAGTCAGTCAACTATTTGCATGAGATTACGTGATCTCTAAAACGTTATAATACAAATTAGAGAACAAAACAACTCAGACCGAATACGCATGTGTCTGGATCCAAACATAACTGTTCAGCCTAAACAATCAAAGGCTACGTGGCCGCGGGCTAACGGTCATATCTTGTCCTCCGGATTAGGCTACGTGGCTCGGAGACTTGTATGTGTGTAGGGCAGTGTTACAAATACCGGGTATAGCAAAATAACTGCTGGGATATGTTGATCAATCTATATTTGTATTATAATTGTTATTTAAATGTTTTTAGAATCAGCGATTCACCAGCATATCGCTGACGTATTTTTCCCCACATTACAGGAAAACAAGCATAGTACCGATAGCAAGGCATAAGAGTCATTTATGGAGTTAGATGCTCGCAGATGGAGATGGCTCAGTTTTAAATAATTAAAACAAGAATAAACAAGGTTTGTAAACTAAATACTTGGATATTTATTATCCAAGAGATTTTCAAATTAAATTATTATTTTATTATAAACAAAGACTTCTGCTAATAACCCGCAACTCTGATATATTTACAAAATAGATACCAACTACTAGTCACATGCCTAGGCCCATATTTGAGGTGTGACATGCATATAAAAGATGATGACAATATTGTTATTTAGGACACTCTTAACTTTTATTCAACTTACCCAAAACATCAACCAACCACGTAGTGTATCTTATTTTTACCCAAATACCCAAAACTATCAAAAAGGAAGAGGACGCCATTTGTTGCCCAAGACTACCCAATAGCATCTTTCACCCCCCCGCAACGTTCAAATGCTCAGTTTCATCATTGGGTTCACGAACCCGAATTCCAACCCAATTGACGAATCCCCACCGCTTGTGGCGGTGTTCCCGAATGAACTTGAGCTATTGCTCGAGGATGACTACTCCACCATTATATATTCATTATTCTTTTAAAAATTATCATAAATGAATAAACAAGTTTTTTACTTAATTTGATAATAGTTCGCTATATAATTTAAATAGACTACACTTTTAGAAAAAAGTGCATGTAAAACCTTGATTATAATATACCCAATATATTTCATTCTTCATTTCTGTCGTCTCAACCGCATCACCATCTCCTCCATCGTTAATTCAGCATTCAGCATATGTTACACAAAATAAAAAATGGCTTATTAATTTGTAATTTAGAATATAACAATTTCGGGAGATAGGCGCATCACTGTTTTGTACACTGTGCTTCTAAGCTTATACTCTGTTCTAATTGGAGCAACAACTACCCACCGTCCAATGGTTATCCTTGGGCAGCAGATCTTTACTTTTCATCTCAAAAGTTTGTGCATGCATTATTTCACTCCGTCTTCTGATTCACCTCTTTCTTAATCTTGGGTGTCTCCTTCTCTTATTTATTACCAATTGTAGATTCAAGTCGCTAATTTTTTAATCGACCGACTCACTTTTGATATCAGTGACCTAGGGGTTTAAGTGAGAATGGCTCATCTCCTTTTTGTCGGATTTTAGGTATGCTTTCTTATCTACTCTTTGTCCTCAAAATTGTGCACATGATTTAAGTTAACTTTGATCAATTTCAATCCGATGCACTAATTTGATTGATTTTGGATTTTGCAGTACTTCAATAAACAAAAAAGTTTTTCTTCCTACACTCTCTTTCTGATAATGCCAATAGCCTTTTTTTTCGATTTTGAATTTTATTTGTTTCTGTTTGTGTGTATTGGTTGTTGTTCATGATTTCAAGTTATTTGCCATTTGAGGTAAGGTATTTTAATCTCATGTTTATTTGTGCAGAAGTTGCTATGGAGTTTTGGGTGCTTGCTTGAGCTTTTGTTGCTCCAGATTGCTAAGAGTATGTTATGGTTAATTCTTTTTCCAAATGTTAAAATATTCTTTGTTTTGGATATGCTTGCAACATGTTTGATGAAATGCATTTCTTATTTTAGGTGTATTCTATTGTGTTGCTAACGGTAGGTTTGGTTTAATATTCTTTGTTTTGGTTATATATGTTCGCAACCTATTCTATGAAATGATTTTTCGAAGTTTTGTTAATGCACATTTTGTTGGTTTCATTTTGTTTTTAACATCAATAGATCTTTTTGCGATTGCTTAGTTTATTTAGTTTTTTATGATTTAGGTTTTTTTTTCTGCCCACCAAGTATTTGATGAAGTTAAATGATCAATTGGTTTTTTTGTGACCAATTATTTTTTTCCTACAACATCTATAGTAAACATTTGGTACTTAGCTTTTGACTGCTGGATTGACCAATTTATCTTACATACTCTATATTTTTGTTGCAGGATCATATGTTTTTGCTAGATGTGGCAACTGGCAACCATTTTGGCTCATGTTTTGTTCAAGGTGCCCCTTCTTTTAAAACTCTAAAATAGCAGTTTATATGTATCCAAAGTTGTATATTTTATGAAAACAATGACCCTTAGAAATTCAAAACATGTATATCTTCTTGACTGACCATGTTTACGATGACTAGAATACTTACATAGCTATGGTATAATTTTAACTTTTTTTTTTCTTTCAGATGCTAAATATTAATATTATATGCCATTGCTATTTTGGGTGCATACTACTTTTTTTACACATGGACCTGCACAACTGTGGCTGGAAGTACAATTACAAACCTTTTTTAGGTTGCAGCTTCATTTTTTTGTTCAAAAAGCTAGCATACAATATGAATACTTTTTATTGTTTCATAGTTTTTTATCATAGTCATTACTATCAAAATCAAAATCAGATTATGTTATGAAGATTTATTTTGCTTTTGTTGTTTCCAGTTTTTCGGATTATTAGGGAGATTCGAATTGATACTTTAGTACAATCTGTCACGAAGCGCGGACATTAGTGGTAACGTTTGAACATCGTAAGACTCTTTGGTTACGATTTCACATCCCGCTGCAACGCGGCGTGTGAAAAATACTAGTACTAATATAAAAATGGGTATTGCATAATCAAAGGAAGACGAATTTTAGACGGGCCTCTAATTCTTAATAATATTGTGGATACTTTCAAATGTTCGAATGGTATATTACCTGTATTGAAGTTGGATTTAGCAAAGGCTTGTGGTTAACTTAATTTAGATTATCTCTATTATATCACGTCGTTTCTTTGGCTTGGGGATAAATGGTTGATGTGGATTCACGCATGTTTATCTTTTGACAGGGCATATGTTTTGATAAAAGGAAGTCCCTTGGAGGATTTTCAAGTTGAAAGGGTCCTATATCAGAGAGATCTTCTTTGTCTTTTTTGTTTATTATAGTGATTAAGGGGATTCATGTGATGATAGAGGATACTTTTCGAGTAGGTTTTTTAGATGAGCCATAATCAAAGGAGGTAATTTATCTATATCATAGTTGTTCAATGCCGATGATGATGATGCTATTATTCTGGGTGAGTGGTCGACAAGGAGTATTCAAACTATGATTATGACTTTAAATTGTTTCTATTTGACTTCAAAGCATTTTTGGAGTGGGGATGGATCAAAGAGAGGTAGTTTCGTTTGCAAAGTGTGTTAATTGTAAACTAGATAAACTTCTTTTTACAGTACCTGAGTGCAAATACGAGAAATCTTATAATTTGGGATGGGCTCGCTGAAAAATTAAGGAGAAGTTGTCTTAACTATAAAGCCAACTATTGCCTATTTTGGGAGAGATCGACACTTATTTATTCCGTGCTTGGTTCGATGAGGATATACATTGTTTGTCGTCCTTTTTTTATACTAATGAGAGCGAGGAAAAAAACTAGAATCTCTTACGGCAAAGTTTTTTAGGGTGGCGGGAGAGGATGATAACCGAAAGGTGTTACGGCTGAAAGATCATTTTAGCTAACAAAAGTAAAGAGGGTTTGTGTATGGGGAATTTGATGCATAGAAAATGACACACAAGATGAGGGCACGTCTCACGACGCAAAAGGAAATGCGCCTTACCGTAAGCATAACACATGGTCTAAATGTATCACGTCTAGCCTATTATAGCAATATCTCTACAATATGTATGCGTCCACTTTTTCAAGTTTCAACCTTTTAAGTATGTCTTTAACTAGGCTTGTAACTTTCATGCGTAACCCAAAAACCGACGTGAGAAATTGTTAACTCGATCCGGAACAGTTTTAATTTGGTTCGGCTGCTGGTTACTCGTTTTTGGGGTTTCAGGTCATCCCGAAAATTTGAAATACCCGTTACGCTTTTTATAACCTAATAGTGTACATTCATTCGTTTAGTATTTAATCAAAGATTCATTCGACTCTTCTATTCATTCAATCGATTTAAGTTCTATGATTATTCTACTTCTAAGTTCCAATTGCTTATTTATTCTTCGAGTTCTACACTTTTCAATTATGGAACAGTTCTAAAGATTTATTCGATCGATTTCAAGTCCATTTGATTTTATAGGTTTTGTTTGATCGCATTTTTTCAATTATCTAGTTTTTTGTTCGATTGCATCCATCTCTATTCTCAATACTCGGTTAAATAAACATTTTTCATTAATTTCTTTTAGCTCTCTAGGTCAAATAATCAAAACCTAACTAATCAAACATGATAAAACCCGAACCCAAAAACCCAAAGTAAACTAAAGCCGGGTTTCCATTCTAGATTTAAATTTATCAAACCCTAAGAAATTAATAATAAAAGAAGAGAAAACCCTAATTCTGTTTCTGTGACATAACAACAAACTCTCAATTCATCATCAACGGTGACGTTGAGACAAAACTAGGGCTTTTTTTTTTCAATCCCCCAAATCGAATCCTCATAATTGAAGTGGCATTTGCATCTTACAGATTCATTCTAGGGCTCAAATCCTCTTCATTCCATTGATTGCTGCTGGTATATGGAAGTGGGATGAATAGCGTCTTCAGTGAACAGATACTTGCCGACAAGCTATCCAAGCTCAACAGTACTCAACAGTGTATTGAAAGTATCCTCCTTTATATGTTTATTATGCTAGTCGATGTGGGATGTACCTGTTCATTACTCATCTTTTGCCTTAATTCTTTCTGCAAAATCTTCTAAATGTCAATTTGTATTAGGACCTATTTAATGATATCACTATTATGCTAGTTATAGGAAGCAATAGAAACTCAAGACTGAAATCATTGATCTGAATATCAGTTTTAATGGTTAAACCATTGAGCAATGAACATAGCTATTGGACTTTTGAATATTAGGTATTTTACTTTTGTGTTGAGAGTTCTGAAATCTGATATATGATGACATGCAACAGTTCATGATAAGATATTCTCTTACCATACTTGATGATGCTTGTGTTTTCATTTATTTTTTATATTTTATCATATGAACAAGAACAACGCTTTGTGGCTTATAATGGTTGCCCTGGTTTTAAAACGCACGTTTCATGTAGTTATGGGTCAGAATTGGTCAAAACCAGGGTTTGTAGGAAGTTTGTGTGTAAAAACTAAAAACAACCTCAGGGATGAAGATATTATGAAAGATTTGTAGTTTATTTGGTTGTACATAGTTTTGTGCCTCACATACATAATGTGCGTGCCATTTAGTTCTGGGCCAAGTTTGGTCAAAGTTAGGGTTAATAGGAGGTTTATGTGTAAAAAAACCTCAGGGGTGGATAACTGGATAAGTTATGAAAGGTTTGTTTGATAAATAGGTTATTATGTAAAAGAGATGCCAAATATTCAGCTTCTGGTTGTAAATAAAAGCTTATTTGGTTGTACATAACCTTGCGCCTTACGTACATGATGTGCTTGCCTCATGTGGCTTTGGGTCAAAATTAGGGTTGGTAACAAGGCTATGTGTAAAAACATAAGTAATGAAGAAATTATGAAAGGTTTACTTAACAAATAGGTTTATATGTAATACAGACGAAAGTGCAGCTTCTGGTTGTAAATAAAGCTTATTTGGCCGTACATAGTTTTGTGTCACATATTGTTGTTTTCTTGACTCTGTATAGCACTGTCTCATTGGTGTATATTTCACCGGAGCAAAGCTGAAGTGGTTGTTACAACATGGGAAAAACAGTTCCACAGTGCTGAGGTGGCTCAAAAGGTTCCTCTTTTATACCTTGCAAATGATATTCTTCAAAATAGCAAACGCAAAGGAAATGAATTTGTGACCGAGTTTTGGAAGGTTCTACCGGGAGCCGTTAAAGATCTTACTGAAAAAGGCAATGATCATGGGAAAAGTGTTGTCACCCGACTCGTATGCATCCTTAAACTCTTCTTATATGTCTGTTTTTTTTGTCTCTATTTATGTGGATGTAGAATTAAACCCTAAGCTATAGCTGGTTACTTAACTATAGGCCTGGCAAACTAGGCAGGTTCAGGTTACTGGCCAGAATGTGTTCTAAGCAAAATTAGTTCGGGTCAAAACACGTTCTAAGCAAAATGAGTTCAGGTCCAAACAGGTTCTAAGCAAAATGAGTTTTAAGCAGAATGGATTCTAACCAAAATGGAATTGGATTAAACTGAGTCGTTTTACAAAAATGATATCCACTCCACCCCACACCCGACCCCCACCCTACCGGGAGTTAAGATGAACTGTTTTACTTCTACAAAAAAACGTACCCACACCCACCCCATTTCACCACAGGTTAAAATGAGTCGTTTTAGAAAACAAGTATCAACCCCACCTCACCCCTCCCCACCCCAAGTCAGGGTAAAATGAGTTGTTTTAGAAAAAAAGGTGCTCACCCAGCCACCCCCATCCCCACGGCTGCTGTAATGGGATATCGATGATGGTGGTGGAATGTCGATGGCGTCGGGGGTGGAGTGCTGGTGTTGGTGCAGATGAAGACACAAATGATCATGGGTAGTACTAACACATTTGAACCTTTTTAAGTTTTTTAACAGTTACCTGTTTTGACCTGTTGACTAATTAAAGGCAACCCAATTTGACCCATTGACTAGTTTAAGGTGACCCAAATGAACCTGGCTCATATTAACCCATTATTTGAACAATGGGTCATGATTGCCACCTATACTTCAATTGATCTATTTTTAACTGAGTTGATGTGAATGGCAGGTTAATATATGGGAAGAAAGAAGAGTGTTTGGATCCAAAGCAAAGAACATTAAAGCTGTGTTGCTTGGAGAAGAATCACCTCAACCGCTTGAGTTCTCAAAAAAACGTCCTCGTTCTGTGAAAATTGTTAAGAGAGATTCACGTTCCATAAGAACGGTCAGTAATAATCAGATATTCAGATTATTAGTGAAATCATATTATATTTGACTCACAACTGCTTATAAAAATAATTTTCTTGAGTGTAAACAAGTCAAACTGGCTTGTGAGCCACTAGAGATCGGCTCATTAAAAGCTCGAATCAAGCTGGCTCATGAGCTACCCAGAATTGTGTCGTTAAAATTTTGAATCAAGTCGGCTCGTCATCTACCCGAGATAGGCTTGTTAAAACCCTGAATTGAGTTGAGCTTAAACCAACATGAGCCTGAGCTCGAGCCTTGAAATAAGCTTGGCTAATAGACGAGCCTGAGCCCAAGCTAGCTCATGAGCCTATTATTTATAAGCTATTTCATGTATTAAGTATAATTCTAAAATAATGTTAAAAAGCTTAATAATATATGTTATGTTATATATAAAAACTGTAATTAAAAATATATATAAAATTAATCAAATTGTATATAACTTAATTAATGAATAATAAACAAGCTGAGCTTCGAGCTTTAAAAAACTAATCACGAGCCAAGCTCAAGCTTTTGAATGAGAGCTCGAAACGAGCTGACCTCGAGCTGAGTCAAACTTGGGCTCGGCCATGTAGCCAACCTTATTGGACCTCTACCTAAAATTTACCTAATTTTGCTGGTGGTTACCTGCACATTTTGCCATCTATTATATCTTTACAATTTTGGTCATGTGACTTCTTTTTATCAATTTTATCTTTTATTCAGAAACTCAGTATCGGAAGTACAGCAGAGAGAATTGTGTCAGCTTTTCACTTAGTCGTGAGTGAAAACCACGGTGAAGATGAAGAGATGAATAAATGCAAATCTGCGGTTCGGCGTGTTAAGAAAATGGAGAAAGATATTGATTTGGCATTAAAAAATGGTAGGTTTATTTCAATGCGTACATAGTACAAAGTATTATTATATGGTCCAAGAAATGTGCTGACCAAAAACTCGGTCAATGCAGGTAAAGATCCCAAAAGGAAGAGTTTGTCTAAAGAACTTGAGGAAGAAGAAAATCTGTTGAAGCAGTGCATAGAGAAACTTAAAGTTGTTGAAGCGAATAGATTGGCCCTTGTGTCTCAGCTGCGTGACGCGTTGAATGACCAGGTATTATTATTACATTTGTTATTGTTATTATTAATACATATTATTGTTTTATACTTTACAAACTAAATGCTATAGGAAATGATATTTTGTTTTTGCTTTTTTATATTTTCAGGAGTCCGAGTTAGAGAATGTTTGCACCCAAATGCAGGTATGTTTGTATACTTGTTTACTGCCGTTTTAAACGCGCTCTGAGGTGTTTTGATTCCACAATGCATGTACGAGGCGTGCGCCACGTATGCAAGGCGTTACCTGATAAAAAGTACTGATTTTTTTGGTGGATAATATTTATAACTTGTTAAGTTCTAAACACAAAAAAAATTAAATAAATATAGTCGTAATGTTAATAATTAGTAAAGTTTCCTCAAGTTTAAAAGTTATGGATTTAGTCCCCAAACACCTATATTGCTTTTATAAATCGTCTCTGGGTTAGGTAAGATTATACCATCGGTTGAACAAATCTAACCACTGATTCGGCAGGTGTTTTCGAGTATTTGAACAAATTAGACCATCAATTGAACAATTCTAACCACAGATGAAGAGAACATCTTATATTTTATTGTTTAAACGTTAACAACTTAAATATTATTTTCAAAGAATTATTTAATACTTTGTAATTGTGAGGCGTATGCCATGTGCGCGCATCGGCTTCTGGGATCAAAATGCATGAGTGCCAAACACTTTATAAAACCAAGATAACGATAATGGTAATAACAACAATACTAATAGTTGTTTGTAAACATTTTCAGGTGGCGGAAGCGCAGAAAGAGAAAGCAAAAAACACGCGCAAACGTCTCGAAGACGAAAACTACATAACAGACATCAAAGCACCATCTGTTGATGCTTCTAACATAGCAGCACAAGTTGCAGATAAACTTACAGCTTCAACCTCCTCTCAATACATCATGTCATCTGTTCTCTCGACTCTCGCAGCTGAACAAGGCCTAACAAAAACCACCCCTCTTCCCGTCTCTTACCAACCGCGTTTACCAAACTCCCAACAACCTCAATTTATGCAACCGCCTTCGCACCAATATTTGCAACCACCTGCCACCACATTTCCGTATGGCGGTGTCAGTACACCGCCAATGCCTCCGCCACCGTCTTATATGATGGTTCCTGTGACTCATTAGGGGCTAGACGTGCACAAATCGGGTTCAACTGGAAAACCCGAACCGGTTCGAAACCGGTTTTTTCACACCGGGTTGTAAAATGGAACCGGTTCCAATCAAGAACCGGTTCGGTTCCCGACCCGAACCGATGCCCAGATATGCTAACTTTTAAGAACCGGGTAGGGTATGAACCGGAACCGGTTTTTACGTAAAAACCGGTTCCACCGGTTTTTTTTGAAATTTAAATATTATAGCCGTTAGGAACCAGTTCCAACGGCTATATAGCCGTTTTTGACCGTTGGAACCGGTTTTTTAACTACAAATAGGTTATTTTCTTACTATAAATAGCAAGGTTTGTTTGTGTACTTGTTAAACCAATTCCAAAACTATAAAACACACTCCAAACCACAATTAACCTTAAACCGACAACAAATGGCAACTAATGATGACGTTGTTATGGTGATCGAAACAACAAGATGCCCCGATGTTTAGGTTCATTACGATTTGTGTCTCATGACCGACTCACATGAGTTGGCACGTTGCAAATATTGCTCGAAGTTTCTTAAAGCAGGGTCCAACTCGACATTACGAAAACATACGAATAAGTATTGTCGAGAGAAAAGAAGGTTGGAAGCTAAAAAAATGGAAGTGGGAGAGTCGTCCGGCTCTACAACCCAAAAGTAAGTATTCCCGGATTAAAACGACGGACTTTGTTTTTTATGTTTTAGTTGTTATGTTTAGTATAGTTTATGTTTTAATAATGTTTGTAATAGTTATTTTTTAAATAAATAAAATGTTCGTCGTTATTAAAAAAGTAACAAAAATTAGTCATGAGTAACAAAAGTAATTATAATAAAATAAATCAAAACTAAATATTTGTTGAACAAGTTACAAATAATTTTACCAAAACAAATAATTACAACTCTTCTTCGTCTTCATTCTCGTCTTCACCCTCGTCTTCGTTATCGGAAGAAACCCCGTCCTCCGCCTCCTCATCATGAATATGACGCTCTATTGGTATTTCGTCTTCAAAGTTCGCCTTGTGTTGTACACGATCCACCGCATCCAAATGGTCCTTTAGGCAAATGCAAACCTCTAGAGACTCGGGAGTTAGTTTTGTTCTTCGCATAGATAACACCCTCCCACTAAGAGAAAAAAACGATTCGGAAGCAACCGTTGAGGCTTGTACGGCAAGCAAATCACGAGCCATGGCGGATAGAATGGGAAATTCGTTTTGTTTACCTTTCCACCAAGCCAACAAATCAATATTGCGAATTTTGTCGACCGTTGCGCCCTCAACATAGTTTGCTCCACTATATCGACCAAGTTCGCTACTTGGTGTGTTTCCTCTTTGCCTCTTAGATGCCGATTCACGAATCCTATTCATCAAGTTTATAAGTGGGTCATTGCACGGCCTACTAGTTGTTTTTTTCACAAAAGACGATCTCGTGCTTGGACCATACATTTGAAAATAATGGTCATAAAGGTCTTGAAGATTTTTGTTGAATTTGTCCTTCGCTTCTGTCGACAACTTCGGGTCAATCTCGTGCATACCTAAGTTGTCGAATATTTCCTCAATCGTTGTTTCAACCCCATTAACATTCCAATAGGGGTTTAATGCGGCGGCACAAGTAAAGACCGGCGGTATGTTTTCAAAATATTTTATGAACTTTTCTTTCATCACCGCAACAATATTTTCGAAGAGTTTGTTCTTCTCCGCAAAGCTTTTAAAAACACAAGACATATAGTACAATTCTTGCAAAACCCAACAACTAGTAGGGTAATAGACTCCCGATAATTTTGTTGTTGACTTTTTGAACACGTCAAGATACTCCAACAAATAACCGACTTGTACCCAAACACTTTCCGGAAACATATCGGCCTCGCGTTCTTCAACAAGATTGTTATGAAAAGCTTGTAAAGTTTGGCGTTGGGCAAAAGCACACTTTAACATATGACAAGTTGAGTTCCAACGGGTTGGAACGTTCCAATTCGGCCCCAAATACTTTCTTTCAACCGACTTGCAGTAGTTCTTATATTCAAGATGTCTTCTTTTACCACTTTTGAAGACATCTTGTAACATAAGTCTAAAGTATTTTAAATCATCACAAATGTTTTCATTGTCAAGACCTATTTGAACAACCAAGTTGATGATATGTGCAACACATCGGACATGAAAAAAATCCCCGAAACAAGGTGGTGAATATTTAATGATAAATTTTTCAGCCGCCTTAGTATTGTTTGAAGCGTTGTCAAACGAAATCGAAAATATTTTATTTCTCAAGTTGTAAGTCGTTATAACTTCATCAAGTAATTCAAACAATTTTTCGGCGGTATGTGGAAACGGGAAGTTTTCAAAAGCGATGGTGCGTTTCATCAATTGCCATGTCACCGGATCAACCCAATGAGCGGTGACACATATGTATGATTCGGGCAACCCGTGTGGTGCCGACCAAACATCGGTAGTTAAACTAACCATGGCTTCTAAAGAATGAAAAGACTCGATTAACTCTTTTTTAACACACTCCCACAACCTGATACAATGACGTCTTAAGGTAGTACGACTTACATGTGTGTATCTCGGTTGTAGAGTTTCGCGAATCAACGACGTCAACTCCGGGTCATCAAAGTGGTTAAACGGCAAACCTCGTTGAATAACGAACTTTGCCATTCTATCTTGAACTTGAGTCGTGTTGTAACGAAATAGTGTACCATCTTTACCCAAGTCAATTTGATCGGTCGTGCCAATTCCTTTCAACGCCTTGCAATATGGCTTCTCGATGTGCTTTCTCAAAGTAGAGTTGGAATCGTGCTTTAATATTGAACCACATAGTTTGCAACGAGCCTTTTGATAACCTTCGTTATCCACAATCAAATCCCAATTCTTCCATATGTCTTGGTTGCGGTTATGGTTGACTACCGTAACAACCCTTGGGTCCTCCGTAACAGGAACGGGGGCAACAAAAGCACTCTTCTTAGCCTTCTTGTTAGTTTTTTTGATGGGTGCCATAATAATATTTAGTTGGATGGTCGGGTAAATGAACGGGTTTGCTAAAGGAGTAGTATTTTAGTTTGTTTTTGAGTTTGGTGGTGAAACAAGTGGTGGAAACAAGTTATATATAGGTTTGGGCATCAAAAACCGGTTCCAACGGCTATATTACCGTTGGAACCGGTTCCAACGGATCTATTGTCTCAAAAACCGGTTCCAACGGCTATATTACCGTTGGAACCGGTTCCAACGGCTAATTGGTGTCTAAAAAACCGGTTCCAACGGCTATATTACCGTTGGAACCGGTTCCAACGACTAGTTTGACTTTTGTTTGACCATTCAAAAAAAACCCGTCGGAACCGGTTTTTCCAGGTACGAACCGAACCGGTTCCAATTAAGAACCGGGTTGGAACTGATACTGACATACAAATAGGAGAACCGGGTACGATTTTCGGGTACAAAAATACCCAAACCGGGTATTGTACCAACCGGGTTGGAACTGGAACCGGTTCCGGTTCGGTTCCACCAGTTAGGTTCCGGAACCGGTTTTTTTGTGCACGTCTATCAGGGGCCGTCTATGGCCCCTGCCTCCACCCCACCACCTTTACAGCCGCCTGGGATGGTGTTTTATGCCCACCCTCACAGTCGCAGTGAGGGGGTGTGATTTTGATATTTATTTGTGGTTAATTTATAAAAAGAAAACGTGAAAAAGAATTGTCATAATGTGTTGTTTTATTGTTTTGTAAGGATAGTTATAGTGTACATTGGTGGGCTTAAAGGGGGTTGCGAGTGACAAGTTTGTATTCTGATATTTGCATGCTTTATTGTGAACTAGTGATTTACCCGCGCGTCACGCAGGAAACCGGTCAGTAAAACCCATGTATTATAGTGGCGAGTTAACACAATTTTGGTTGGTATTGACTACGTTTGCTATGATACCAGAACTAAACCTAATAATTAATTCGTCAAATTAACATATTTAAAATAAGAAACCAAAAAAAAGTAACGGAACTCATATAGAGTATTATAAACAAAATTAACATACTTATTTGGTTGGTAAAACCCGAGTGTTACGACGGTAAGCCAACACAAACTCTGTCTCTGAAGCTAGCGTGTACCCGGTTAAGACAACATAGTCTGACAGATTGGATAGGGTGGTGGCATAATCACAAAAAAAAAAATCGCCATCCTAAAAAAACGATTATTTGGTCGGTAAAACTCGGACGTTTTAACAATTGTATTTACATAAACATGTTTTATATATTTTTTCAAGAAAATTTTTTTTCCACACCTATATTCTAAATATTTGGTTAACCAAATCATGTTTTTAAACGGGTTTCATAGCCCACCACAATGATGCAATGTTGGAAGAAAAAATTGACTTGGAAAGGAATTGAACCCGGGCAAATCAAAGATAAGGAGATACCCACATTAATAGCGGGTCGGATTCCAGCATTGAATAGGTCGGCAGATAAGAATACTTGTCCATTAGTAATCGAAATGACTCTTTCGGAATATTTATAGCATTCTTTTTATATAAACCTGTTTATTCATCTTTTCAAAATTTGGACTTAAGATATTGGCTACAATTGAAAAGGTTTTATCAATAAAATTTCCAGCCAGCAACCGTTGACGTTTTCCCAAAATTTTCCGCAGACCTCTCTTACCAAATATGATACTTGGGCTAAGCGTCAAGTTGGTGATTTTTCTTACATCTCCTCCTCCCGGAGCCCAAGTATCATATACGTTCAAATATTTCTTCTTAGAGCGTCTTGATTTGACCCCATAAGCGGGACCACCATCCAATAGCATGTTGCCGCCTTTTTTCTTTCATAAAGGGGTATTTCCATGAGTTTGCCTTGGTATCGTGTTCATACCGTTGTATTGAATGATCCCGGACTTAGAAACATCTAACAAAACCACCCTAGCCATTCAGCCAGAACCAAACCTTTGTATTTGTGCAAAAATATCTATTTAATATATATGAAAAATCCTTGGAAACAATTTCAACTCTGTGGCACCGATTGTCAACTTTACTTGATATAGATAACTAGTTTTTAACCCAGCACGTTGCGTCGGGCAGGTTGGTAAATCCGAAACGTTGGTAAGACACAAGCATTACCGATCCTAAGTGTTGAGGCAGTAAGTTGACATGAATTCTGTCAGTTTCTGTTACATGTGTTATTGTACGGAAACTAAAACAAAAAAAAGTTATAAAAATTGAGATGGAACATTGGGATAGCGTTGGTCGGTGAAACTCGAGCGTTGGTAAAACCTGAGCGTTGTTGGTCCCTGCGCGGTGAGTCTATGCAAATTTGGTTGGGTTTTTCACTTTCGTTATAAAACCGGACTGAAAAAAAGAATTGTCATTCGTTCAGTTTCGTTATGGTACTATAACTAAAACAAAATGCGCTAAGTCTACGCAAATTATGTCAGTTTTTATCACATCCGTTACGGTATATTGGTATTGGAACTAAACTAATAAAAAACAAACATAACAAAGATAATTAGAAATATAATTATCAAAGTTTCAAACAAAAGACAAACCAAAAAAAAAAAAAATAAACAAACAAAACAAAACTTGATCCAATAAAATCTTGTTAAACGGACCAACCATATTCCAGCGTCGCTAAACTTTCTCTTTCATATATATTAGTAATAGTAATGTCAAGTCCTCATACGTGCCTTAGCACGTGACCATATTAGAAGGCTTAGCTAGAAATTTATTTTTCTACGTTGGTTTTCGCATTCATAGGATGAAAACAAACTTGAACCTTGAAACTACATGTGCGAATGAGCAAGCCCGAGCTAATCTAAATTAGTTAGAGCTCGAGCTCGTTTATTAGTTATTTTATTAATTTGTAGTATTTATAATGATTCTCATACAATACTTCAATTATAGTTTTATATTAACATAATATATACTGTTTAATTGTTTTATCGTAATTTTGTGTATAATAATAACTAGTGTTACACCTAGCGCTTTGCGCCGAGACAGATTGGTAAAACGCGAGCGGTGGTAAAACCTAAGAGTTGTCTGTCCCCGGACATTGAGGCGGTAAGTCGACACAAATTCGATTGATTTCGGTTGCGTGTGTTATGTTATCGGAAATAAAACTTGGGTGTCGATGAAACCTGAACGTTGTCAATCCTCGGTATAGAGTCGATGAGTCTATGCAAATTAGGCCGGTCTCAGTTACAATTGTTACGGTGTCATACTTAGACGAAAAAACAAAAATAAATACAAAAACAAAGTTGGCATTTCGATTGGTTTTTGTTACGTTCGTTAAGGTACCAGAACTAAAACAAAATGCGGTAAGTCTACGTGAATTTGGTCGGTCTCCCTCACATTTGTTACGATACCGGAACTAAAAGAAAAAAAGAAAAAACAAAATTGGCATTTGATCGATTTACGTTATGTTCGTTATAGTGCCAAAACTAAAAACAAAGTGTCGTTGACCACTAAGGTGCCGCCAAGTGGCCCAATCGGTCACTTGCGGTGATTTCTCGTGCGCATTGCGCCAAATTCAGTCGGTAAAACTTGAACGTTGCAGAGGTAAGCTAATGCGAACTCTGTCGGTATCAGCTACATTCATTACGTTACCGAATTAAAACTAAAACACAGATTCTTCAAATTAATATATCTAAAAAAACAAAAAATGTAACCGCACTCATATAACTTATTGTATAAAAATTTAATTAATTTAAAAAAACGTTTTTTCAGTTGGTAAAACTTGGGCGTTGCGACGGTGGCTTGACTTATATTCAGCCGGTATCGGTTACGTTTTACGGTACCATAACTAAAAACAAAAGGTAAGTTCGTGAAATTAACAAATAAAATGACTATTAGCAGATGCATATAAAAGGAATTAAAATATATAAAGCAGCGTTTATTCGGTCGGTGAAAACGTTGGTAAAACCCGAGTGTTAATCAGGGTGTTGTCGGTGAGGCCTGGGCGTTGGTAACACTTGAGCTTTATAACATGGACGTTGGTAAAACGCGAGCGTTAGACGGCAAGCAGACGCAAATATGGTCAGTGTTTGTTACGTTCGTTGGGTATAAGCGTAACTTAAAATACAAACAAACATATTTTGAAAGGAAAAAAATATATATATACATATATATCGTTGGGTATAGGCATAATTAAAATATAAACAAACAAAAAAACAAACATATTTCGACAAAAAAAAAAACAATAAATTAATCAAAAGAAGGCTTGTGGCACCGACAGGTCATATTTACTTCTATAATAATAATTATTATTATATAAACATATGAAATACATTAAGTAAAAGTATATAAACAATAAGCTTGTTTAGGCTTGCAAGCCTGTTTGGGCTTGATAAATAAAGTTCAAGCTCATCATAACTTATTAAACTAGCTTATTTTTAAGCTCGAACTCATTTAAGTTTGGCTTAATTCGAGCTTTTTACAAGCTGATATCAATTAGCTCATAAGTAGCTTGGTTTGTTTACACTCATATTTGAAACCTAGAATGCTTGAGACAGGTAAAACGATTAGTATTCAGTTATGGGATTCAGTATTAAATTCTTCATGGGCATGAGACGATGAACATGGTATTAGATTCGATTACGAAGTTTTTTAGTTTATGAAGAAACACTAACCGGACCCCGGGCAGATTACTGGTAACCTGGGGGTTAGATAGATGTTTCCCACGAGGGGTTAGACCCAGAGAAGATGGTTCTTCTGATAACCTGCAAAACAGACACCGTGAGCTTGTCACTGAGAAGGGGGGGTTCCTCCTTGTGACCACCCTCCGGCGTGAGAATCAGACTAGATTGCTCTTTAAATATAAGTGTATATAAAGAGATTGCTAGAGCAGATATCAGGTATAATATGATGATACAAGATAAGATATGATGATCATACCATTTGTGGTATTTATAGCCGAAGGTAGGTTTCCAAGGAGGTGTGGCCGGCTGCAACAGTGTTCCTGTTCCACCAACAGTGGCCTACGCACGTGCCCTGCTGGTAGTTGGTGGGTAGGCAGCGGCTAATAGTGACCAGGCCTGCTGTGTACTATTCCTTTTCCACCAACTGCCGGCTACACACGTGGTATGGCAGTAGTTGGTGAGTAGGCAGCGGCTAATAGTGATACAGTACAGGAGCATGCTGCTCGCCATACTGTTGTCAATAAGCTGTCGTATCTCTAGTCAGATCTTTTTCCCATACCTCGTCAGGTACAGTACAGAAGATCTTCCTGTATCGTACGGACTGGCTTATTTGGGCGGGAGTATTCCCCCTCCCGCCGCTGTGCGGGATTGTTCCCGGCTTTGCTCATTCATTCAGGTGACACTGAACGATTGAGAGCTAAGTGCCTTGTGCGTGTAGCCTTGCTGCGCGGGTGGCCTTCCCTGATGGCTTGTATCCGAAGCTGCGGGAACAGGCGGAGTCCTTCACCATCGGGAGGCATTTCCTGCGGGAACAGCTTGCGTACTGCGCGTAAGGACGTCACGTCTCTGAGCATGGTTGGTCCTGCGGATCCAGTTGGTTTCTGCGCAGACGTCCCTCTTCAAGGTGAGTCTTGCGGGTCCAACTGGGCTCTGCTGGGACCTACCTCTTCAAGTCCCCCCAGTCCAATGTTCTTCTCATGAGTGTTTAATAAAGTGAGGTGAACTTTTGGACTTAAGCAAAGGGTTTTTGAAAAGGGGTTTTTTAAGGTTTTCCATGGGGATTCCTCCCGCGGAAGTCCTTGTCACTTGCAGAAATTCCCGAGTTTCCTGCTTGGTCTTTGGGTATGATGCGGGTAGGTCTGTAACCTCCTCGCAGGTCAGGAGCGTTGAGTCCCACTTGTGTGGATTCTCCATGAGGTTTTGGTAGTTTTGAACATAGTGATCAATTATGTTAAAACCACCAATTCCATCCTGGAGCTTCAAACAACGTAGTTCTCGACGTTCCCGCTATGCGGGGATGTTATTTCCGTTTCCGCAAGCATTGCCCAGAAGATCCTTCTTGGTTTCAATTCCCAGCGGAGTTCTAGGTATGTGAAGGGTTTTGCCTTGACACTGTACCCGCGCTCGTCTTACGGTTACTTTACTTCCAAGGTATTCCTGGCGTCAATTCCCTGCGGGTGCTAGGTATGTGAAGGGTTTTGCCTTTACACTGTACCCGCACCCGTCTTATAGTTACTTGGTTGCCGAGGTATACTTGGCTTCAATTCCCTGCGGGTGCTAGGTATGTGAAGGGTTTTGCCTTAACACTGTACCCGCATCCGTCTTACGGTTACTTGTTTGCCAAGGTTTACTTGGCTTCAATTCCCTGCGGGTGCTAGGTATGTGAAGGGTTTTGCCTTTACACTGTACCCGCATCCGTCTTACGGTTACTTGTTTGCCAAGGTTTTCTTGGCTTCAATTCCCTGCGGGTGCTAGGTATGTGAAGGGTTTTGCCTTAACACTGTACCCGCATCCGTCTTACGGTTACTTGGTTGCCAAGGTAAGGGGTATTTTCCCGCTTACTTTTTAATCTTTTTGAATTTTGAATTTTGAAATTCGAAGAGTTGGTGGAAAGATAAGAACAGTCCAAACCTCTGAAACATCGTGCGACGGTTTCTTCTGACTGTGTCAGGACGTGCAGGAAGTTATGGTGACGTGACAGTACATGGTCATTCCAGACGCTTTTTCAGGCGCGTGGGCCCGATTTTTCGGGCGCCTGGCTGCGAAATTAATGGTATGCGTCCTGTCAACAGCTGTTGCCAGCTTGCTTTTTGCCACGTGTCATAGTTTCATTGCACCTTCGTTTTCTCTCTCTTCCGCATTAATTTCATCGCATTAATTGCGATTAGTATATAAAGGGGGAGAGGGTTCTTTGTAATCCACACTTTCACTCTTCTCTTCATCTTCTAAGCGATTTCCGGCGAATACTCACCCTTTCAGGTAAGCATTCTCCCGAAATCGTCTTCTTTTACAAGATGTCTCGTGATCTCGAATCTACAGCCGATGACAAGAGTACTGCTGGCGAGTGCCAGTGTGCTCTGCCTGGCGATCTGTATCGGTACGTCGTCAGGAAGTTCATGCTCGAGTCTCTCGAGCCTGAGTTTCCTGAACCCCACCAGACGGTGTACGATGCCCCCAGAGGCAAGATCGGGGTTTATGCTGCATTCTTTGTCTATGGGAATCTTAGGTTCCCATTGACAAAGTTTGTTTACCGTGTCCTTGAGAGGCACGGTGTTCATTTGACCGAGTTGCACCACATGGCGATCGCCAAGATTCGCCACTTCGAGTGGGTGTGCCGGATTTTGGGCATTGAGCCCTATGTTGACCGCCTGATGACCTTCTACACTTGGAGGTGCATCCAGGGGTGGTACACGTTGATAACCCGGATTAAGGGTTTGAGGATTTGCGCAACCGAGCGCAGTCTTCGCGCGTGGAAGCGGGAGTTCTTCTACATCTCCGCTCGCGCCATCCCCCTTGCCATGAAATTCAAGAACGGGCAAGCACTTCCCAGCCTTCACGCCTCCAACTACGAGGAGGCGGAATGGTTTTCGAAGATATCCCGGGTCCAATCTCCGGTTTACCGGTTTGCGGAGTCTGGGATGGTGATGCTGGGGATGAGCCGGGTGTGGAAGGAGGCGGATGCGCGAAAGATTCCGATCGTCCTCGAATACGGTTCGAACTCTGTTCCTTACGGTATGCTTTGTGTTCTTTTTGTTGATTCTGAATTTCTTCTAACTTCTTTCCTGTTTATTTCAGAGGGGAACGACTTGCAGTCGCTCCTGAACCCGCGGGAGGCTGACGGTCCCGCTCGGATGGGTACTCGCGCTCTGGACGAGAACGAGTTGCCCATCCTAGAACAAACGGCGGATCGGTTCGTGGAGGTTTATCCGCTAGGCCACGAGATCCTTAGCGCCAGGCGGCCAGGTAAGGCGCTATTCGACCCTCGACCCCTCAATGTTGAAACCTCTGCTGGAATTCCTTTAATCGTATGTTCTGATGAGGAATCCGCAGATGGTCCTCCGTTGGTGCGGAAGAAGAAGGCTGCCGGCGGCAAGGGAAAGGAGAAGGTGGCCTCCACTGCCGATCCGGCGCCTCGGTCTGATTCGGAGACCGAGAGCGAAGAGGTGGCGGGGAATCCCGGTGGTGATAAGACCACCGCTCCGGAGGCTGCGACCGTCACCTCCGGAGAGCCCAAGAAGACGACGGTAACCGGCGCAAAGAGGCCGGCTCCATCGGGTTCGTCCCCGCCTCTCCGTACCTTTAGGCTCAAGAAAACCCGTAAGTACAAACTTTATCTTTTAAGTTCATAGTTTAATATCGTTAACACTGATCTTCTTTACGCAGGCGTTTATGTTGACGCATTCCAGGGTGGAGCGCAGAGTAGTACCTCTCCGCCAATGACGGTAGGCTTGGTCAGCCTACCTGAGGCGACGACCCAGGCGCCTGCGCCTGCCCCCGCTGGTTCAGTTGCTCACTCCTTTGAGCCGACTGTTCCAGCCGAGATGACGTCACCGCCGGCTGTGAGTGCGATTTTTACTGCATCTTTCACCGAGCCGGCGGTTACTTTTGCTGCGGATTCTGCGGCGGCGACCACGGCGGCTGCTACCATGCCCCCGTCGTCGGCAACGACGGCCGATCCATCAGGTACGCATGGGGCTTCTCGCCAATCTCTGCCACCTTCCCATTTGCCTGACCTCTTGGATGGATTTCCCTTGGGTTCAGGTGATGGGTTCGGCGGCTATCGGCCTGTTATTGACCCTACAGGTGCGTAGGGTTCTTTTGGCCCTTTTCATTTTTTTTTTTTTTTTTTATATCATCTTTTCCTAACTGCTCTTTGTTTTTTGCAGTGTCGGATTCCAATGAAGTGTATGTTCCACGATGGAACATTCGCCGAGAAACAACCCTTCGCACCCCTGTGGAGTGCGTGGAATGGGCTCGTCACGCTGCTCCCAGTGGCGCGTTGGGGGAAGCCATGGCTAGCTACCAGGAGGGTAGGCTAACCAATGAGCTTCGGGTTCTCCTGGCCCGGATGCAGCCGCGCGTCGAGCTGCTTTGTCCTGAAAACGACAAGTTAAAAGCAGCTCACCTTAAAGAAGTGGCTCAGGCGCGGGCTGTCCGGGAGGAGAACCAAAGGCTTTCCGCAGTGGCTGCGGAAAAGGAGAAGGCCTTCAAGGCCCTCGAGGTTGAAGTTCAGGCTCGACTCGAGGCCCGTTCCAAGGCTGCCCAAGCTGTTAATGAACATCTTCGGCTGGCTAAGGAAACTGCGAGGAATGCAACCGAGAGGGCCACCAAGGCTGAAGCTGTTGCTGAGCCTCTACGCGTGGAGAATGAAGAGCTTAAAGCCAAATTAGAGGCTCTCCAGCAGGCTCATGATGCCTTGGCGATGGAAGACGCCAAAAAGCTCCAGGAGATCTTGGACCAGAGGGGGGTGCTTGACCATACCGTGCGGAAGCTAAAGGGCGTCGAAGAGGCTGCGGCTAAAGAAGTGTTGCTTGCCAACCTTAACAAGAGTGAAGCCGAACGTGCCCGTAACGAAGCTCAAGCTGCCCTCCAAGAAGCTCTGGTTGCCAAGGAATGGCTTCTTCGAGAAGCTTTGTCTCAGGTAAGCTTTTCTTGTCTTTACGCTTTTCTTTGTAAATAGAAAAGGTTCTGATACTTGTATATTTTCTTGTAGGTTGTGCATCGGGTCTTTGCTGAGACCTCTTATGATGATGCTATGAGCGCAGCCCTCAACGCTTCTCATGAGGATGGGGAAAAGGCCGGCTTCCTGCTTGGTCTAGGGTTCGTTGAGAAAGGCATCCCGCCTTCCAACTTCCCTTTGTACAATGTTGATACTGAAGCTGTTTACGACCAAGCAGTGAATCAATACGCCGCCTTCCCGCATCCGGTGGTGGAGAAGGTGAATGAAGTTGCTGCTGCTGATGATGGGCTAGCTGTCCTTAAAGCTTTCCTTGAACTGCCACGCTCTACTGACGGTGCTGGTCCAAGTGGAAGTGGCCCTGAAGCCTGATCCTGAAGATCCCTTCCCACTGCTAGGATAGATTTAGCCTGTATAGATTTATTTTCTTGTAGGCGGGTAGTTACCCGGCCATTCTTGTAATGAATATTTATGAAATATAAATCTTTGTGCGGGTAAGACCGCTACTTTCTCTGGATTCCTTGCTTTATAAACGTTATATGACTTGCATACTTTAGTTTAAATTAGCAATTTTCCAAGTGTAGAATAAGTTAACCTTTGAACGTGGTAGATAATAGGTTGAAGTTTTGCTTCATCTTTCGTGATTGTGCGGGTAGGACCGTCACTTGCACTTAGTAGGATGGTAAACTTTACCTACGTCTGATCTGCGTGTAGGTTTTCCTCATCTTTTCTGAGGATAAGTTAACCTTTGAACGTGGTAGATAATAGGTGTGAAGTTTTGCTTCCTCTTTCGTGATTGTGCGGGTAGGACCGTCACTTGCACTTAGTAGGATGGCTAAACTTTACCCATATCTGACCTGCGTGTAGGTTTTCCTCATCCTTTTTTGAGGATAAGTTAACCTTTGAACGTGGTAGATAATAGGTGTGAAGTTTTGCTTCCTCTTTCGTGATTGTGCGGGTAGGACCGTCACTTGCACTTAGTAGGATGGCTAAACTTTACCCATATCTGACCTGCGTGTAGGTTTTCCTCATCCTTTTTTGAAATTTCTAAGTGTTTAGGATAAGTTAACCTTTGAACGTGGTAGATCATTGGTTGAAGTTTTGCTTCCTCTTTCGTGATTGTGCGGGTAGGACCGTCACTTGCACTTAGTAGGATGGCTAAATTTTAACCTATATCTGACCTGCGTGTAGGTTTTCCTCATCCTTTTGTTAGAAATTCTCTGTTTTGAATAACCGTTCGACGCGCGGTTGTTAATAGGTTAGTGTTCAGTTTCCTCTATCATGATTCATGCGGATAGACCGGCACTTTCATTTATTGGGATGACTGAACTTTTCCCCTTCAACTGACCTGCGTGAAGGTTTGCCGTTTTTTGGGTTTATGCGGGTTTTACCGCCTTCCCCATGCAACGACTTTTCACGTAATTATGCGGTGAAAACCGGCATATTAGTGTTGAATAAATTAACCGTTCGACGCGCGGTTGTTAATAGGTTAGTGTTCGGTTTCCTCTTATCATGATTCATACGGATAGACCGGCACTTTCATTTATTGGGATGACTGAACTTTTCCCCTTCAACTGACCTGCGTGAAGGTTTGCCGTTTTTTGGGTTTATGCGGGTTTTACCGCCTTCCCCATGCAACGACTTTTCACGTAATTATGCGGTGAAAACCGGCATATCCGTGTTGATAGTTCATAAAAGTATAAATGTAAAATTATCAGCGTCGATGTTTTAAGGAGAATCATTTCCATTAGAAGTGGCTCTTGGCCTTTTCTTTACAAATTTGGAATTGATTTACATGCAAACTGTGTAAATGAGCTCCCTTCCATGTTGTTGGGATGGGAGTGCCATCGAGCCGATACGCACCTGGTTCGGGATCTCGTTCTTTACGCAGCATGTAGTCTCCACATTGAAGCTGGAACTTTATTCGTGTTTTCCCCAGCTGGGGTTCTACACGCATCAGCCTGCTCAGTGTTCATTGCGCCACGAGGTGCGCGAGCGTCCCATCTCTGACAAATGCTTCGACCATGTCCTTTACGTCTATGCATTCTTCGGTGTTGTGGCCTTTTGTCCTGTGAAAGTCACAGTATTTGCTCCGATCAGCATTGTGACGATGTCGGATTATTGGAGGCTTTGGCCATGGGAGCTCCTCAGTGGCGAATATCTCGGTGACGCTTTTGGTGAGCGGCGTCCATCTGGAGTTCTGGTTCGACCGTACGTTATCCCTTCCGCCTAACCGATGTTGCAAGCCGGATGAGGTGTCAAAGTTTACCCTTGACTGCCAAATGCCTAGCTTTCGCTTTTTGTTTAATCGGGCGGTAAGGACGTTGTCTTCCCTTGTTTTCTGGGTGTAGAGGTTTGTGCTCTGTGGGAGATCTCTACCCAGTTGCTTCTCCGTTTCCGCAAAGCGTTTAGCTGCTGTCATGATGGCATCCCATGTGGATGGCATGCCATCTTTACCCGTTAAGGTTCGGATGAGCTCCGGGTCATTCGCGCCCTGGATGAAAGCAGCGCGAACAAGATCTTCGCTAATGTTGCCAGACTTAGCTTCTTCGAGTTGAAGCGAGTGATAAAGTCTAGCAAAGATTCATCTTCCTCTCGAATGCATTTGAGGATTGTCCATTGTTCCTCGGTATACTTTCTTTGCTGGCTGAAGTGTTGGCTAAACTTCTGTTGGAAGTCTGCCCAGTCGTAGATGTGGTTGACCGGTAGACGATCGAACCACGCTCTAGCAGCCCCAACAAGCGTCATTTGGAACATGTAACACCACGTAGGTTCCGTCCAACTACTGACGGTTGCCCCCGCTATGAACCTGTTCAAATGATCGTCTGGATCAGATATACCATCATATGTGCCTATGCTGGACATTTGTTTGGCACTTTTTGGGGCAATTGCTTCCGCAATGTCCCTTGCAAATTTGGACGTTCCCGCATTTGCAACGTTTGGTCTGAATGTTTTGGAGAAGTCACGTGGACTTCCACCTGTGTTTTTTGGTTTGAAGGCTTCTCCAAAATGCCTTCTCGGTTGGGAGTCCGTTTCCTTACGCTTCCCTTTCGCCCTATGGCGAGGGTTCGCGTCGGAGTCGGATTTCTCCGAGTCATCGTCCGAGTATTCTTCGAATTCGTCGGCCTGTTGGACGGAACGCAAGCGTTCGTCCAACTCAGCTTAGAATTCCTTTTGACGTGCCTCCGCCCATGCCTTAACTTCATCGAGAGTTTGGCGGGGGAGTCTTGTTCGTTTCTCTAACTGGGTATCGGTGAATCCCAGTGAGCGATTATTTACTGCACTTGCCCCAGCTTGGGTAGCTGGGGTAGTGTTCGTATAATTTACTTCACTTGCCCCGGCTTGGGTAACCGGGGTAGTGTTTGTAAAGACTGTGTAGCCGGTATTCTCCCCAGTAGCTGGGGTTGTGGTTACCGGAATTTCTTTAACCATCTTTTCTAGTAGTTTGAAAAAACTGGAGAAAAATGAAGTTCTAGCTTTATGCACGGATGGTCCCACGGATGGCGCCAATGAAGAAACACTAACCGGACCCCGGGCAGATTACTGGTAACCTGGGGGTTAGATAGATGTTTCCCACGAGGGGTTAGACCCAGAGAAGATGGTTCTTCTGATAACCTGCAAAACAGACACCGTGAGCTTGTCACTGAGAAGGGGGGGTTCCTCCTTGTGACCACCCTCCGGCGTGAGAATCAGACTAGATTGCTCTTTAAATATAAGTGTATATTAAGAGATTGCTAGAGCAGATATCAGGTATAATATGATGATACAAGATAAGATATGATGATCATACCATTTGTGGTATTTATAGCCGAAGGTAGGTTTCCAAGGAGGTGTGGCTGGCTGCAACAGTGTTCCTGTTCCACCAACAGTGGCCTACGCACGTGCCCTGCTGGTAGTTGGTGGGTAGGCAGCGGCTAATAGTGACCAGGCCTGCTGTGTACTATTCCTTTTCCACCAACTGCCGGCTACGCACGTGGTATGGCAGTAGTTGGTGAGTAGGCAGCGGCTAATAGCGATACAGTACAGGAGCATGCTGCTCGCCATACTGTTGTCAATAAGCTGTCGTATCTCTAGTCAGATCTTTTTCCCATACCTCGTCAGGTACAGTACAAAAGATCTTCCTGTATCGTACGGACTGGCTTATTTGGGCGGGAGTATTCCCCCTCCCGCCGCTGTGCGGGATTGTTCCCGGCTTTGCTCATTCCTTCAGGTGACACTGAACGATTGAGAGCTAAGTGCCTTGTGCGTGTAGCCTTGCTGCGCGGGTGGCCTTCCCTGATGGCTTGTATCCGAAGCTGCGGGAACAGGCGGAGTCCTTCACCATCGGGAGGCATTTCCTGCGGGAACAGCTTGCGTACTGCGCGTAAGGACGTCACGTCTCTGAGCATGGTTGGTCCTGCGGATCCAGTTGGTTTCTGCGCAGACGTCCCTCTTCAAGGTGAGTCTTGCGGGTCCAACTGGGCTCTGCTGGGACCTACCTCTTCAGTTTATTTTATATTAAAAATATTTTTAGACGGTAACGCTATAGTTTATATATAAGTTAAAATGAAGTGGATGGGATAAAACGAGTTTGTAATAGAACTGGAATACTTTTTATTTCTCAAACGGCAATAGAACTGGAATACTTGGGTTGGGTAAACATGCGTTCAATAAATTAGAGTATTTTATTTATTTTAAAATCCCTTAACTTTAATAGGAGTAGAAGGAATAACATGACATTATCAAATATATATAAAATTGTTAAGTTTGGTGCCGAAAAGCCTCAATTGGGTCACTTTGCGGCACCCTAGCGGTAGTATTTTTTTTAAAGTTTCGACCCGTAATAAACGTAATGAAAATCTACCGATTATGAATTTTGTTTTTGTTTTTGTTTTTGTTTTTGTTTTTGTTTTTGTTACGGTATCGTCGCCACGGAAACCGACCGAATTCGTGTAGACTCATCGCGTTGTGCTTTAGTTCCAGTATCGTAATGAAAACCGGCCGAATGCTGAATTTTGTTTTTTGTTCTGGTACCGTAACGAACATGATGAAAACTGACTAATTTCGTGTAGACTCAACCGCCTCAATGCCTACTGACGTCACGCCATTGGTCCACCCCAATTTTTATATATATATAACTTTTGTTTTATTTTTGCCTTAGTTTCGATACAATAATGCATGTAACCGAAATCGACCGAATTTGCGTTGACTTACTGTATCAACATTTGGGTTTTACCACCGCCCGAGTTATGGACCTTCCCGACGCAACGCGCCGGGAAAATACTAGTTTAACAATATTCATGCAACACTGGAAGAAACTAAGCGGTTACTGGTACATAAATCGAAAATGCTGAATACTAAATTTGACTAAAGTGAGAAATGAATAATTGAATACCGTATCATATTTATCGGTTCAATACTGATAGGGGTACGATATCAGTACCACACAAATGGTTCATGTGATTTCATCTTGTCACACTTACATCATCTACAACAAGTTACGCAGCCCGAGGTGGATAATGTGATAAAGGAATGAATTTTGGGTGACAAACTTTCCTTGTTTCGGAACAAGTGGTGGAAGCGGGGTTTGTGATTACAAACATACAACAAACTTGTAACTTGTAAGGTGGCATATTTTTTGGGTCACCCCCTCTCTCCATTTCTCATGGATATATACATATATTATATTTATGCTATAGTTGGGTTAAGTTATAATAGGAAGTTTAGTTTTTGTAGGAAGGTTAAGAAGTAATCTTGTCCATTGATTTTAAAAATTGATGGTTGAGATTAGTTTAGGGTGAAATCAAGTGTGAAGACAAGGTAAATGGCATAAAAGGAATAACACATTTATTGACTTTCTCTCTCCACATGCAAGGCACATGCCAAATTCTCCCATCATTTTAAAATGTCCATAATTTTTTTATGACGTTTTTATTGAAAAACAAATTCACCATAATAACGAGTGTCTTTTTATCTTTATATGAGTACCATATTGTAATATAAAAATTAAAAAAAATTCGTGGGTTTTTTTACAAATTGTGTTTTATCAAATTGTGTTTTACAAAATTGTGTTATATAATAATATTTTTCATTGTGTTTTTTTGTCATTGTGTTTTTTCCATTGTATTTTTTACATTGTGTTTTTTGTTGTGTTTTTATCATTGTGTTTTTTCTTTCATAGTGTTTTTTCCATTGTGTTTTTTTCATAGCGTTTTCCATTGTGTTTTTTTGGACTTTTCCGGCGAGGTGGTGGCGGTGGGTGACGGTTGTGGTGGCGGTGGGCGGTGGATTGATGGTGGTTGTAGGAGATGAGTGAAGATGTAATTGGGTTTTATGTAAGTGCGTTTTTAGATTAAAATAAGTGGGTTTTGATATTTAAGTGTTAGACTAAAATACCCTCCTTCTTAGCCTTTTTAGAAAAATCAAACTTCTTATTTGAACATAATCCGTTACTATAATATATTTTTAATAGGGTTGTGAAGATTTTTTGTAGAAAAATTAGGGTTTTTAAGAAAAATTTGAAATATGATATGGTTTTTATGTGGCAATTTGTGAATGTTTGTTGTTGCTCTTACATCATAGGGCTTAAATTTATAAAGTTGCAATAAAACCAAAATTTGATTAAACGAAAATTAAAAAAAAATAAAAAAGGCGAGTGTATATAAAATAACAGTTTTATTTTGTTTTAGTTTATTTTTAATAAAAAACAAATATAAAAAATCTCTTCCCATTCTCATCTTCAAAGAATTGGTCATCTTCATGGATTTCACTCCCAAATTTTCATCGTGGCTCAATTTTTCTTCATGGAACGAATCCCTAAAAGGATGCCGTAATTATGTGGGGTCATGGATAGCTTTGATAACAATGAAGAGTAATGGGAACGCCGTATTGCTTCTATGATAATAAACTTATCACCATAGTTCGTGTAAATAACCCGAAAACAGGTAGTTCAGTTTCTGACTTTGACTCATTTCCTTCAGTTTTGTAGTGAAAGCTGTTATGGGTTTCAAAAGGATTTGGTTAGTCCTTTATCTCACACATTTGATAAATTTGTTGATATATAAAATCCCGTAATTATTGAAACTTTTTTTTATTTATTTACAGAAGCCCTAGAGTTTTAAGAACTACGTGAGCGTGCTTATTGGACAAACCCAATTACGGATTGGATTTAGGTTTTCATGGAGAACACTATATTGTTTAGGTTACAATCCAAATTACATCAAATTTAAGAGGTATTTTGAAATTTATGTTACCCAAAGCCAAAATCGTGGCCACCATGATAGAGTATCATGCCCTTACTAACACCGTTACCGACCTTTGTTCATGTTGGATCTCCTCCATGCTACATGAGCTACATATTCCTCTTACAAGTCCACCTCACTTGGTGTGATAACATTGGATTCACATATTTAGTAGCTAACCCGATGTTGTATCAAAGTTCCAAACCTATGGAGTTTGATTGGGTTTGGTATGTGACGTGTGCGAATATGTATCTAAAATTTGAATAAAAGTTTCACACAAATCGGGTTTTAAAAATGGTTTTCACCAACAACCAAACCACACACGAAAGGCAAGTGTACCTATCGTTTGCAGCAAAGTATCGGTAAGAACCGAGTGTCAATCCATGGACACGGCTAACTTTTGATACTAAATCTTTGTAATTAATTTAACCAAACAAACAATCCAAATAATTTTTCAAGTAACTAAACTAGCATACAACAATAACAAAGCAAATAAAATACAACTAACAATCAATCCAAACAAAGCTACTTAGACCATGCATCCACTTAAACTTAGTGACAAAATGACAATGATAATGGCAAACATCATGTATTAAGCATCAATATCAAATTCCAATCAAGGCAACCTAATACTAACAACAAAACATCATGATGGGTATTCAACAAGTTAATAACCATAGATTAGTAAGTTTGTCAAAACTACATAATCTCACTATTAAAGGAAAGCTAGCATGAAAACAACAAACTAACCACCTAGAATCATGTAACATAGACAAGTTCAAGAACACTAATTAAACACACGAGTCAAATTAGCAAAATATAAACTAAGGATTATGGCCTTAATCTCTAGCAAACATTAACCAACTCAAATAATCATATTATCACCATACAATTTTCCAATATCAAGTGATAGGTTTCATGCTTGTTAAAATTCATAACCAAGTTAATTTCCACTAGTCATTCCTAACTTAGTGATATAAACAAAGTATGCATACACAAACTAAGTTCATAAACAAATACCCAACACATAGTTTTCCAACATATTATGGCTAAGCATCTATCAAACTAACAAGACAGGAATTAAAACAAGCATTCAACCATTAAACTCTATTCAAGGACATGTCATAAACTTGAAGAACACCAATTTACCAAAATCATGCATAGATAAATATCACATAAGTAGAAGTTTCAACATAATCTAAGTAATAAGAGTATTTAGCCCATAAGGCTTAATACAACAGCCAAAATCAAAGTAATCTTACAAATCATTGTCAAGAACAAAAGATTGCAAAATAAGATGAATGATGATTGCTACTTGAAAGGATGATCACACAAATCCGGAACTAAGTTAGCTACAAAACAAAATCTAACTAACTAAACCAAATGGTTTAAACGGGACGAGAGCTAATGAACCAAAAATTGCTCTTTGAAATCAAGTTTCACCTAATATATGATGAACTAACTTCATAACTTCTCTTCTTTTCTTACAAAGATTATTTTTTCTTTCGTTTTTTTTTGTCAAAAGTAATAAATATTTACATACAAACTTTTCACTTTGGGAGAAAGCATTGTGCTTCTAAAGTTCCCGAGTGAATAAAATACAATAAAAATGAAATACAAAAAATAACTAACTTAGCCGAACCGGATTTCTAACAAAAAATGGGTGAAAATATAAAAGGCTATATGGCTAAGTGGCGATAAAAATAGGGCGAAATAATAAAAACACGGGAAAAGGCCAAACATGGGCTACTAAGCGGATAATGTGTGTAAGGAAAATATAAGTGGAAAAATGGCTAGACAAAGGGTTTATCCTAAATTCCTCAATGGTTTATGCCATGTATATGTATATGGTTTTAAAATGCAATCCCAAACACAAGATCTATCTTACAATAATCACCCGGCTCACTCAATTGCTCGCAAAAACATGAGAAAAAATCTGATGAGGCCAACTCACGGAAACGGGCGGAATGGGTAACTTTTGCAAGGTAAGAATGTGAATTTGTTTGTCATGCTTAAAGGTATGTCTTTTAAAGATTTTTGACTTGAATGTCTTAAAGATTTGTGCTTTGACAAAATAATTAAAGTTGAATTAAAATTGCTTAGTTGTTATTATTTGCTACCAAAATTCTTAGGAGTTTTGTAAAAAATTTAAGTTTGGACAAACAAAATTCGTAAAATTCCCTCCCCACAATTAAATTGTGCAACGCCCTCGTTGTACAACAAAAAAATATAAAAGTAAGTGCAAAAGAGAGAACAGAAAACTCCCCTGAAAAATGCAAAACTGCCAGACTATAGACCCGGTCAGATCCAAGTGAAAATCCGGCAACGCCAATTATGCAAATAAACATCCACAACATGCACCTACAATAGAGCAAGACAAAACAAGCCACACCAAACAACATAATACACAAACACAATCCATGTCACACCCCGACCAAATGCGGCGGAACATACCGAGGTGTAACGATTGTCCATAAGCACATGACACTAATTAAAGTGACAGTATTTAATAACCTCATTTCATTTCACAACATCGAAAATGTCACATAACAATTATCCATAAAATAACCATAAACAAGATATCACAAAATATGGCAAATTGATATTGTTCATTTTTACTAATATCCTAAGGTCTTTGATGTCGTTTTCTTCACAATCATAAATCAACCAAGATGCAAACCTGCAACATTTCATAAAATAAAGTTTGTCAACACAAAGGTCGGTGAGCAATTCATAAGTTTAATCATATTAGTATATAATAAAGATAGCCACAAAACTTGCATACGAAACGATAAATAAAAGTGGTAATTTGGATAAATAGATATCGCTAAACACATTAGCGACACCTAGCTATAAGGGGATGCCAAATAGTCTAGGATTTTATAGTTATCGTTAATTGCATTACGTTAACGACACCTTGCTATAAGGGGATGCCAAATAGTCTAGGATTTTATAGTTCCACCAACCAAAAGCGATAAACACATAGGCATATAAGCATAGAACACCAAATCGAGCAATTATTTAGGTAAAGTATACAACTACGTTTGTGGTTTAAGATTCAAATATAAAGCATTTTGTTGAATAAGTATGAAATGTCACCCCCAAAATAAAAGATGGAAAATGGGGTATGAAGTACTTACCTTCAAGTGGTAAACTTGAAAGATGATAATTTAGAGATTTGTCGGAACGACGAGTTTAACGCACAATGCCTAAAAAGAAAAGAAGTCTTGAATTTAGAAAGGTTGTCTTGAAGGTCTTTAAACAAAATAAATGTTGAGAAATGTAAATAATTAAAGTTCAAGGTTAAAAATGTGACTATTTAAGAATTTATAATAATAACCCTTTAAAAATGTAAGTTTGCTCGAAACAGGGTTAAAGTATCTAACCTTAATATTTACTCAACCTATGTTAAGTAATAAGGTGGGTAAATGCAAGAATTCAAATCCCTTTGGAATAAAGATACTAAAACGGGTTTTTTTTATCGAGTGTTCGGGTTGTCGGTTCGGGTCTTGATAATTGGTCAAACCCAAAGTCAACTTTCCAAAATATTGAATGTTATGAGATAACTCAATAAAATTTAATAAGACTTAACCAAGTATGTAGTTCCATTGTTTTAGAACTAACAACGCACGTTAAGCGAGTGTTCGGTTTTGTCGGTCCAAACTTTGTTATGAGATCAAGTTGGATCCAACATTTCCAAGTACTTAAGAAAATATTTAAAAATCAATTTGTAACTATTTTTAAAGAAATATACAAGTCTTGATGGCTAAAAAAACACACTTGTGTGTCTTAAGCGAGCAAGAATCGGTTTGGTTCGGTTTCCATCTCACAACAAGTTCATAGATGGTTTCCATATGTCCAAACACTAAAGAACTTGTATAATAATGTACAAATAAAAAATACCAAAAGTTAACAATAAAGTCTTTAAACAAAAGTTCGGTTTTCGGTTCGGATCGTGTTTCGGGTTAAGTCCGAGGTAAGATTCTACAAACCCATAACCATAGAATTTTTAAAAATGATTTTAGAAACTTAGATCTAACACTACGTATGTTTAAACAAACAAAACTAGTAACAAAGTTTGGTTTACGGTTTAGAGCTATTTACGGTTCAACCGAAGCATAGACTCTTAAAAACTCATAACCATGGAGCTTGTAAACATGACCAACAAACTAAAATAAGCAAGATTAATATGTATGAACAAGTTATATAGATGCATATATATCAAGGACACGAAGTCCTCCATTAAGACTTGCCTTATGGGGTCCGAAACCTCACCGACCGGAATCGGAGAAGTAACTACCAAAGGTAAACAAGGGGTGTATATTATATATATGTTGCACAACCATAAACATGTATTAATAAGGCTACATAAACTAATTAAGATGAAAGACTAAAATCCTTCAAGAACACTTAAGAAGATAACCTTGAATCTTTGATGTTTGAGAGAGTTTTTTTTTTTGGAGTTGTAGCAAGGGAAAATGAAGAGGAAAGGTGGTGTATATATAGGGTAATGTTGGTGGTCAAATATGGGTGTGAGACACAAGAGTTTTCATGCAAAATGGATCAAGACAAAAACACAAAACAACAAAAAAATAAATAAATAAATAAATAAATAATAAATAAAAATAAAAATATGATGTTTTCAAGACCCAACAAGTGTGAAACAATATTGTAACTTAAATCCATCATTTTTATTATAACATAAGCTTCGGTTTACAAATCGGGTCGGTTTACATAATAAACAAATACAAAAACGAATACAAACAAGACCTGAAATTGACGAATGTCACAATCCATGTCATCATTCCAAATAACATCCATCACAAACCAAATTCATGAACAACAGTCTACACAAATCAAACATAAATAAAATCACAAAATCTACAAAGATAGCTTAACTCTTCGAAAACAAACAAAAATAAACCAAACACGCAAAATCTACAAAGTCCTAAACATGCTAAATTTTGACGGAGTCGATAGCTAGACTCACACCCCCCACACTTAAGTCATGGGGTGGAGATCAACAACCTCCAAAACTGTCTCGACCGGCTCACCCAAATAGTGTTTTAAACGGTGACCGTTCACCTTGAAGATGCGTCCATCCTCATGGCCAATCTCAACGGTATCGTACTCGAACACCTGTTTCACACTAAAGGGGCCAGACCATTGGGATTTCAACTTCCCGGGGAATAAACGAAGGTGAGAATTATAAAGCAAAACACGCTCGCCCGCTTGGAATTGTTTGTGGTCCTTCAACCGGGCGTCATGAAGCTTTTTGATCCTCTCCTTGTAAATCCATGAATTCTTATAAGCGTGGCCTCTCAACTCCTCAAGCTCATGCAACTGACCCATCCTGTTTTACCCGCGCATGCAAGATCAAGATTCGCACTTTTCAATGCCCAATATGCCTTATGCTCTAGTTCAACAGGGAGATGACACGCTTTCCCGTACACCAATTTAAACGGTGTCGTACCAATCGGTGTCTTGTAGGCGGTACGGAAAGCCCACAGTGCGTCATCCAATTTCTCAGACCAATCCTTACGGTTCTAACTAATCGTTTTCTCCAAAATCCTCTTGATGCCCCGATTCGTGACCTCAACCTACCCACTCGTCTGCGGGTGATATGGTGTAGAGAAGTAATGATGGACACCATATCGGGACAATGCCTTTTCCAACTGGGCATTACAAAAATGTGTCCCTCGGTCACTAATCAGTGCTTTAGGGGTACCAAAGCGGGAGAATAACTTCTTCAGAAATTTCACCACCGACCTAGCATCATTTGTGGGCAAGGCTTGCGCCTCGGCCCATTTTGAAACATAATCAACGACTACTAGGATGTAACGATGGCTAAAAGAAGTCGGGAAAGGTCCCATGAAATCGATGCCCCAAACATCAAAAACCTCGCAGACCTGAATCGGTCGCTGGGGCATCTCATCTCGTGATGAGATGTTGCTTGCCCTCTGGCAAGCATCACAAGACTGCACCATGTCATGAGCATCACGGAAGATGCTTAGCCAGAAGAAACCGGCATCAAAGACCTTCTTCGCCGTGGATGTGGCTCCATGGGGTTCTCCGGTCGGGCCCTCGTGGCAGTGTCTCAAGATATTTCGAGCCTCGTCACCATACACACACCTACGCACGAGCTGACCGGCACCAACACGAAACAAGTAAGGATCCTCCCAAAAGTAGTGCTTAACATCAGAAAAGAATTTCTTCTTTTTCTGGTGAGTCAGACCCTTAAGTACGATCCCACTAGCAAGAAAATTCGCAATGTCAGCGAACCAAGGATGATCTTCATCACGCGTCTCGATATACATGAGGAACTCGTGGGGGAAATTGTCATTTATGTGGACCCCCACTTGTTTCGATGAAGCTGAGCACTCAAGACGGGAGAGATGGTCGGCCGCGACATTCTCAACACCCTTTTTGTCACGGATCTCAATGTTAAACTCCTACAGCAGTAAAATCCAACGAATAAGTCTCGGCTTCGCATCTTGTTTGCTGAACAGATAGCGAAGGGCTGCATGATCCGTGAACACAATGGTCTTAGAGAGGACAAGATAAAACCGAAATTTATCGAATGCGAAGACAACAGCAAGGAGCTCCTTTTCGGTGGTCGTGTAGTGCTCCTGCGCATCGTTCAGTGTCCTGCTCGCATAATAACTCGGGTGAAAGTGCTTATCCCGCCTTTGACCTAAGACCGCCCCGACTGCAAAGTCACTAGCATCACACATCAACTCGAAAGGTAAGGACCAGTCGGGGGCAACCATGATAGGGGCATTCACTAATTTCTCCTTCAAAAGCTCGAACGCCCGAAGACATTCGGAGGAGAAAACAAACGGGGCATCTTTCTCAAAGAGTTTCGTCATCGGGCGGGCGATTTGGGAAAAGTCCTTTATGAATCACCGATAAAATCCCGCGTGACCGAGAAAACTCCTAATAGACTTCACCGAATTCGGTGGCGGAAGCTTCGAAATGGTATCAATTTTGGCTCGATCAACCTCAAGCCCCGCCTGTGAAATCTTATGCCCTAGCACAATGCCCTCCTTCACCATGAAGTGGCGTTTCTCCCAATTAAGAACAAGGTTGGCCTCCTCACATCAGGCCAGCATTCTCTCCAAATTTCTCAAACAATGATCAAAAGAACTCCCGAAGACAGAAAAAACATCCATGAAAACCTCCATGGAGTCCTCGATCATATCATGAAAAATCGCCACCATACATCTTTGAAACTTGGCTGGGGCATTACACAGTTCAAAGGGCATCCGCCGGTAGGCGAATGTGCCATAGGGACATGTGAATGTCGTCTTCTCCTGATCCTCATGATAGATAGGGATCTGAAAGTATCCCGAGAAACCGTCAAGAAAGCAATAGAACATCTTTCCCGACAGTCGCTCCAACATCTGGTCAATGAAGGGGAGTGGAAAACGGTCTTTCCTCGTGGCATCGTTGAGTTTGCGGTAGTCAATGCAAACTCTCCATCCCGTGACGGTACGTGTAGGAATCAACTCGTTCTTCTCATTAACAACAACCGTCATACCGCCCTTTTTCGGGATGACCTGCACCGGGCTCACCCATGGGGAATCAAAGATCGGATAAATCAATCCAGCATCGAGTAGCTTGATGACTTCTTTCTTCACAACGTCTTGCATATTAGGGTTGAGACGCCGTTGGTGCTGCACCATGGGTTTGTACTCCTCCTCCATCAAGATCTTATGGGTACAAAAGGATGGGCTGATCCCTTTTATATCCATGATCTTCCAGTCGATCGCGTGCTTATGCCTCTTCAGAACCGCGAGTAACTTCACCTTCTCCTCGCTTGACAAACTAGCAGAAATGATAACAGGAAGGCGGGACTCATCCTCTAAGAAGGCATACTCCAAATGGGACGGGAGCTCCTTAAGCTCAATAGATGGTGGGTCCACAACAGAAGGTTTTGCCTTAGGCTCGGCAACGCGATCAACATCCTCAATCCTCTCTAAACACTCAGGAGGCTCGGGATCCACACCACAGACCAACTCCTCAAATAGAGGTCCACTGACCAAGTCAGAAATCCCTCCAACACACAACTGAGTATCCAAAGAGTACTCCTCACACGTGTCCTATATGTGCTCACAAACGCAAGAATCGACAGTATCAATGTAGAGCACGTCATCATGATCATGTGGGTAGCGCATGGATCTCCCAATATCAAAGGTCACCTCCTCGTCTCCAACTCTAAGAGTGAGTCTGCCGGTGCAGACATCAATGAGAGCTCTAGCAGTGGCTAGGAAAGGTCGACCTAGGATGAGTGGTGCATTTTTATCCTCATCCATGTCCAAGGTCACAAAGTCAACAGGAAACACAAATTTGTCAATTTTCACAAGCATATTCTCAACTATACCCCTCGGGTATTTCACCGAGCGGTCGGCAAGCTGAATGCTCATGCGAGTAGGCTTAGGCTCACCCAGGTCTAGCTTTGCAAAAACAGAATAAGGCATCAAGTTAATGCTAGCACCTAGGTCGGCTAAAGCGTTACTAACCGACAAACTACCAATCAAACATGGAATGGTAAAACTGCCCGGATCGGTCATTTTTTTGGGCAGTTTATTTTGAAGGACCGATGAACACTCCTCATTCAAAGACCGTTACCGACCTTTGTTCATGTTGGATCTCCTCCATGCTACATGAGCTACATATTCCTCTTACAAGTCCACCTCACTTGGTGTGATAACATTGGATTCACATATTTAGTAGCTAACCCGATGTTGTATCAAAGTTCCAAACCTGTGGAGTTTGATTGGGTTTGGTATGTGACGTGTGAGAATATATATATAAAATTTGAATAAAAGTTTCACACAAATCGGGTTTTAAAAATGGTTTTCACCAACAACCAAACCACACACGAAAGGCAAGTGTACCTATCGTTTGCAGCAAAGTATCGGTAAGAACCGAGTGTCAATCCATGGACACGGCTAACTTTTGATACTAAATCTTTGTAATTAATTTAACCAAACAAACAATCCAAATAATTTTTCAAGTAACTAAACTAGCATACAACAATAACAAAGCAAATAAAATACAACTAACAATCAATCCAAACAAAGCTACTTAGACCATGCATCCACTTAAACTTAGTGACAAAATGACAATGATAATGGCAAACATCATGTATTAAGCATCAATATCAAATTCCAATCAAGGCAACCTAATACTAACAACAAAACATCATGATGGGTATTCAACAAGTTAATAACCATAGATTAGTAAGTTTGTCAAAACTACATAATCTCACAATTAAAGGAAAGCTAGCATGAAAACAACAAACTAACCACCTAGAATCATGTAACATAGACAAGTTCAAGAACACTAATTAAACACACGAGTCAAATTAGCAAAATATAAACTAAGGATTATGGCCTTAATCTCTAGCAAACATTACTCAAAGAATCATATTATCACCATACAATTTTCCAATATCAAGTGATAGGTTTCATGCTTGTTAAAATTCATAACCAAGTTAATTTCCACTAGTCATTCCTAACTTAGTGATATAAACAAAGTATGCATACACAAACTAAGTTCATAAACAAATACCCAACACATAGTTTTCCAACATATTATGGCTAAGCATCTATCAAAGTAACAAGACTAGGAATTAAAACAAGCATTCAACCATTAAACTCTATTCAATGACATGTCATAAACTTGAAGAACACCAATTTACCAAAATCATGCATAGATAAATATTACATAAGTAGAAGTTTCAACATAATGTAAGTAACAAGAGTATTTAGCCCATAAGGCTTAATACAACAACCAAAATCAAAGTAATCTTATAAATCATTGTCAAGAACAAAAGATTGCAAAATAAGATGAATGATGATTGCTACTTGGAAGGATGATCACACAAAGATTGAAGCCTTGAATTCTCTCTAGCAAACACACAATAATTTTCCAGCAAGTTTGAGAATTCCTCTAAGGCTCCACACTTGAAACGAGGACAATGGAAGTGTATTTATGCATTCTGGACGTCTGGCACGGGCAGGTGCACGGGCACGCACGGCCGTGCACTAATGTGGAAAGTCAACCCATTGCTTTAGTCTGACCAAAAAGTCAGATTTCTTTGTTCGGGCACGGGCTTGCACGGGCATGCACGGCCGTGCACGGGCTGGTTATTTTGAACTTTCTCAGCTGTAGAACATGCACTGGCTTGCACTGGCACATTTCCAGGTTGGCACGGGCCCATGCACGGGCTGGCATGGGCGTGCAGGTCTGGCAGATTGCTTGTTTTTGTCCCCGAAACACCATCTTTTCATGTTTTCTTTGTCGGGCGGGCACCCGGACCTACAAATTCACAAATAACTCAAATAAGTACCTAAAATAATGAATTTGCATAGAGCTCGGGATAAATATGAAGATAATTCGGTGTAATACGATGTACACTTTTTGTTACATTAGTATGTTCGCATCGGCTCTTCAAATTGCTATTCTACTGACAAAAGAACCATACTTTAAATAGGTTGAAATCCTCGGTTCAATTAGGTCAAACTAGAATACAGCCACCTAGTGACATCAAGGCTTGTAGAAAAGAAGTCTCTCATAATGTAGTTAAGTGTTCAAGTTTCATATAGATAAATTTATAGATTTAGAAGTAGGATTAGAGAAAATGCATTAGTCATATTAATAATAAAAAAATAAAAACCTGCATAAAGAAGATAAATTTATTAGTAGGATAGCGAGCATTAACTAATTAGACCGACATTAGTTAGTAATTTACAGTTAATTTAGTTTGTAGTGTTTAAAAAAAGTTAATAGTTCATAAAATGAGTGTTATATTTTTTTTTAGTGAATGGGTTTATCTTTATTAATTTTCCATTTATAAAGGGTACATG
The DNA here is from genome assembly GCF_021521415.1 of Bidens hawaiensis. Taxonomy (NCBI): domain Eukaryota; kingdom Viridiplantae; phylum Streptophyta; class Magnoliopsida; order Asterales; family Asteraceae; genus Bidens; species Bidens hawaiensis. The sequence continues at coordinate 54,907 of NW_027496191.1, forward strand.
GAAATGTTTATTCGATCAAGTCAAACTTAGTGGAATAAACATATGCGAGGAGTGTTTTATTATTGGACAAAGTGATATTCATCAAAACCTACTAGAACCACACAGTGGCGTTTATTTATTTTTATTACTTACCCTATTTTGTTTTCGATTTTTATATCTTGGCCACCATGCAAGCCACCCGAACGATCAACTACCTTTAAAATTGATTAATAATACTATAACTAAAGTATGCAAGTGGGTCCAACTGATTTACCAAAACTCATTTTATAAATTATTTATGATATATATAAACTATGAATATGTGGGCGGAAATTGCTCGCTTTACTTGCATATACATATGACGCTTCTTAAGCAGCTTGAAACTCTTATTTTAGAGAGGAAGAGTCATACCCAAACTAGCTTAGAACGAATGATTTGGATGGAATTTGCATCTTTCGGAGGATGTGATCGAGGAACACAATGTTAACCCCTCTCTTACATATATATTCCTTAGATTATGCGAACTCAAGGAACACCTTTTTACAATGTTAAAAATAATCGTATGTGCCAAGTTAATTATTTAAATTATCACTAAATTAAATAAAAGTATTTTTTGTGACCACTATTTCAATGTAATACTTTAATTATTACTTACGCATAAGTTATAAGTTATCAACCATAATGGGTATGATCTTCATCATCCACTAGAGGGTTTTGACAATTTTATATTCTAAATCGAACTCAATATTCCTAGAAAAGACTCATAGTAATGCTGGAAGCCTTTCTTTTGGACCTAATTACTAATTAGTGGATAAGCTATTATAAAACCACATAGGCGAGAAAGCTCTTATTGTATTCAATTGGCTAATCCATATTGCTCAATTCATTAATCCATATGCTCACTTTGTAGGTAGCTAAATAAATAAAAGGTTTGAATACCGACTTAGAGCTGTTTGACAATCTTGTGCTGAACCATTAAGAGACATAATTAATTATGAGGTAGTATGTGAATGGGTTAGCATATTCTTGAAACTTATCCATTAAAACTTAAAAGGTGTCTTAACTTTTAAGTAAACCAAACGCACTCTACTTCTGACTGGTTCGGAGATAGTCTTTTAGTGGAATCATTTAGAGGCTATCAAACGACCCTTTAACCCAAAATATTGAATTTACATTATAAAAGTACTAGGTTAGAACCCGTGTGACACCCGGGTTGGTCAAAAATATAATAAAACGAAATAAAAATATATATATACACATAATAAGATAGATAATTGGTTCATATTATATAAACAATTATACTACTTTAAGTAAACATATAAATTGCAATTCTCTAAATATTTCCTTAACTTTGGTTTATAGTCATCGCAACATATGTATCTGAAAATTTTAATTTATATCAATTGAATTTCAGTAAAACTACTTACAGTTATTTTGAACTAAACATAAACCCAAGCCCGTTCATTTAAAATTACTTACAATTAACTGTATGATAAGGGCGATATAAAGTTGCATTATGATGTGCAGACTGGTAAGATATTTGGGAGGAGTTCTTCTTTTTGTTATCACAAACTATTTTTCTTATCCTTTGGTTTTTCTTTAAGATAGCTAAACTTTAAAAGATATGTATAATAAAATATAATAGTGATAGTAACACGGCAAGTTAAAAAAATGAAACTTACAATTTGTGGTCAATCTTTGTTGTGTAGAGACTAAATATTCATTGGTGATACCTATATAAGAAAATAAAAAATTAAAGATGATAATTTTACTAAATAAATAAATAACTATTATGTAATCAATAATAAGAATAATAGTTTAGAAAAATATACCACCAGTAATGTTAGATAGAGATATTCGCAAAGTAGTATTGCTAAATGTAGAACACATCATCTCCTTAAAAATAATAAAAAATCCATAGTTTTTCTAAAACAATTAACTAAGAATAAAAGTAATTCAGTCATTGCATATTCGAAGGCTTTACTTGTTAATATATTAAACATTGAATCTTATACTATATCAACTTGCTTTTTGGATATTTTAATGTGTGTTTTAAATATAATATATATTTATTTAAATAATACTTACCGATAACTGATGACATACTTTATTTTGTTTGCAATATATCTCTAAGTAAAAAATTGGTATTATATAATGATCAAGAATTAGGGTTTCAATTGAAAGACAACGGATTACATATATATCAACTATGTGGATCAGATTACATGATTCGGATTAAATGAATCACATTAAGAAGATTGGTCGGTCGAATCTGTGAATCATTGAATCCGATTGAATATGTGTAGGTGAATCGATTGACTCCGATTGAGGATGTTAACCCGATTGAATCTGTGAAGGTGAAACAATTGAATATGTGAATCTGATTACAAATGCTTGATAATTACCTTGAATATTGATGAATTTCAATGTAATAGGTAGATAGTGATTGCTAGGGTTAGAACATGTGAATTGGGATGGAAAAAATTCTGAATATAATAGGCATCGCAAGTTTGATTTTGAAATTGAATTAAAGTAATTAAAAAGAATTAAGAAATACCATGTGGCACTTTGAAGAAATTTGGTGAAAAATAAAAGTAGAATTTGATGGAAAACCCTTTGCTATGCGTCACTTTGAAGACTCCTTATTGATTTAAAATATTTTTAAGGAATAATTTCATAGAATAGTAACAAAGTTTTCCTAATGCTCAATTAGGTGACTCAATTTTTTGTTTATCTCAATTAAGTCACTTAAGTTTAATTTAATGTTCTAATCTTATGTTTTTAACCCACATAACAGGTTATCATGTCTTCTTTGGCATTTTTTCCCTTTTTTGTTTTCTTGTTTTAAATATGCTCATCATCAAATGGCATTAGGATTTCAAATCAAAATAACATAACTGTGTTTTGAATACCTAAAAACCACCAGGTTCTTTACGGTTTAGGGTTGAACACGGAACGATTTTTAGATATAAATTGATAGCGTAAAGATTTTCTCAAATCTTTTTTGAACAAAGGTATGTAATTTAATCTTCAAGGTGAGTTAAAGATTTTAGGTACTCAAGTTTCCTCGCGCCTGAAGCTGTGGAGCTACTTACCCGTGTTCAGCGGGTCATGTATAGTAATGTTATGACTTCAAGATCAGCAAATATAGTTTTTAAAATATTGGGTTTTGCGATTCAAAAAGGGGTAGCGGCGCAGCTTGTTGCCCGCTTGTTTTCTGTTTTGATGTAATCTAAACTTTTCTTTAATAAGACCGTTAACCATCTTATCTTAATTCCGTTTTGTTTAGTACTTCACGCCGCCGACACCAGCGACATCACCGATTAGGGATGAGATCGGGACCGTACCGGTCCCGAAAATCACCAATTTTTGGTACCGATATCGAAATCTTCGGTTCGGTACCGTTACCAAAGGTAAAAGAATCAAGAAATACCGATACCGGTCCCGATACCGAAACTCAAAACTTTGGTACCGATTTAGTACCGACGACACCAAATCGGTACCAGTACCGGTACTGTACCGAATTTGCCCATCCCTATCGCCGATGACGATAACCGACGGAAAAAAATTTGGAAGCTGTTATTTAGTAATTGAATGGTGACGGGGATTTCATGCATGACTTTTCTCAATCGTTTTCGAATAAATTGATTTTGAATCTTGGATTTTGCACCATCAATTTAGCAAAAATTTGATCAAAACTTATGTTATAGTCACAATTTTATGAACGATAGTGAGAACTTTGGTTAATAAATATATTTATGCTTTAAAATCTTAATGTAATCAGCATACTTGGAAAGGAAAAAAAGAGGGGGGGGGATGCCAAGAAGACATGGTAACCTTTATGTAAGTTAAAAACCTAGGATTAGAACATTAAATTAAACCTAATGACTTAATTGAGACAAATAAAAAATTGTGTAACCTAATTAGAATATTGAGGAAACTTTGTTACTATTTTATGAAATTATCCTTTTAATGAAAAATATTGAGTTTTGAATTTAAAATAATTAAAAAATAATAGGAATTGTTATGTGCCACTTTGAGTACTTCTTGTTAATTATAAAAAATGAAGGTTTTTTGAAAATCCACTCTTTTATTATATAGGTAGATTGGAAAATAGAAAAAAGGTTCATACACATATGTTCTTAATCATCAAAGAACGAAGGAAAGTTGCATAAAGTGATCTCCTAACCATGATCTATTAAATATTAATACTAAATCTATTTAGGTTGCATTTCATAGTTGCTTAATGTTGGTTTTATTACACCGGCCCCAAACCCAGAGAATAGGGTGAGACGAATGAAAATCAAAACAAAGCAGCGGAGATATGGTAAAATAAAACATACGATTTAATAAATCTTTGATTTATGGTTCTACATCCGATCACAAAGACACAAGCTCCAAAAGTGCAAGAACATAAGTCTAAACCTCCACATCCATCACAGCAAGTCAGCAAATGTCCTAAAACAACCAAACAAGAAACCAAGGCATCATCTGTAGACTATGTCTTCGATCCAAAACACATGACATCCAAGAAAGCCCTAGCCCACAGCCCCACACACACCTAAAAAGCAATAAACCATCACGCCCTGCTATTACCTGAAAAATATGCTAAAAAAGAAAGGGTGCGTCAACTTAATAGCTGGTGAGTTCGTGGGTTATACAACTAAATAAATTAGTCAAGTTTAGTTAAGGAATATTAGATTTTAATAATCTTAATATGTCCTATTGGCAAATAACAGTCCCAACTTTCACTTGGCAGGTGGCAGTCCCAACTAAATTAGCATTCTTTATTACGGTCCGCGACTAACGGAGGACTAACTTCGTTAGTTGTAGGTCGCCGGAAACATTTTGGCCGGAAAACTCACTTTTTTCCGGAAAACTAAACCTGAACACCACCACCAACTAACTCACCACCAACCAACCACCACTTGAGCACAACAAACCGATTCCGACTATGGTTCTAGGGTTCTGGCATCCTCAATAACTTGGGCTTTTACTAAAAAAAGATTCCTAAAGGTTCAATCTAAGGTTACAAAGATGTTTGGAACGAAAATGTTGGGTTTCCTAGCAAAAAAGTGTGAGTTTTCTAGCCAAAAACGTTTTTTCGGCGCCCTACAACTACCGGAGTTAGTCATCCATTAGTCGCTAACGTTATAAACAATGCACTTTTAGTTGGAACTGTTATTTGCCAATAAAGCATTGTTGGGATTATTTAAAACCAATATTCCTTTACTTAATAACATAAAACATTTAAATCATGCAATATTGACAAGCCACAACCAAACCTACTTCTACTATCTTGATGTCCAACTAAAGGCGCTGATGCTCAAATGCTCAACCTATACCTAGCTAAAGGCATAATATGCTAACATCCAGTATGTGTCGTGGTGATCTTGCTCAAGTCAGCGTACAACCACTATGTTAGTGGCTCAGCTTATTGTCCGTATGACTTCTATTTCAATGTAAAAATATATGATAACTTTTAGTTTTGCAGATTTCAGAACTATCTTTTTAATATAATAAGTAAAATTTTTATAAATAGTGTAATTGGTAAAATAACATCAAAACAATCACGTCATATTTAATTATTTAAAATTATTAAATTCAATATTAACCTGCCCTTTTTAAATTCGCCTCTCCTTACGAGTTCAAATATTAGAAGAAAGAAATTAAAAGAAGCAAAAACATACATACAGAAAGAAGTGATCACTTAACAAACCAAAGCAGAAAAAGGAAAAAAAAGCTACCAACAGGTTAGCCTCAAAATAGTTTAATTAAGTGCTCACCAAGCAATAGCCAACTATGCATAACCTCCATTAATAAACACTTTTAATGTGATAAGGTATAAACTATATACATACATCCATGGCTCTAATATTATAAGAACCACAAAGGCCCAAAGGTGCTTAAACCACCAAATTAGCCACAGGATGTTTCAAGTGCTAGCTAGTGGTTTAAATGTTTAATGGGTCTAAAAGACAACATTTTCCCTATAAATACCAAGGCAACAACACCACTCTCTTCATCTCACCATCTTCAAAACCACACTAAGTACATCTATATAACTATTAAGTTTTAATTTTAGCAACAATCTCGTCCATTGGTTTCAATTTTGCACACATTAGCGCTCAACAAGAGCGTATTAGGGAGAAAAATAATCAAAGGGAGGAGAGAAAGATTCAAGATTGTGAGAAAAGAAACGTCGGGGTTAAAAATGGTGGGAACAAGAAAATTCACCCTGGGGTTCGCCCTCGACGAATATTGATGCTTGAAGCACGAAAAATAATTTGTCTCCGTCTAAATTATGAATATTAATGTGTAGATTAAAATCGTCTTTGAAAGGCATGTGTATTCTAGTTTTGTGCTTCAACAAAATTAGAGTTTGTAGGGTGGTCTCTCCGTTTTTTTTCATGTTTATGGTATATGTGTGTTTCTTTAGTTAATCCTCACTCTTGTTCAATCCTGGTTTTTTAATCGTATGGATATTGCTTTCACTTAGTTCCACTACCCATAAGTTACTTGTCATTTATGCTTTTATATAATACAAAACATTTGATTGGATAAAAACTATAAAAGTTATCAAATGCAAAATATAATACTAGATAATCAGCATTATATTTTATTTTTAATCATGGTGTTGGGAGTTTGGCGGCAAATATTACAAGATCGAGTCCATTATTTCATACGTTCAAATTTCAACAAAACATTCTTGAAGGGTCTTTGACCTAGCGTTACCAATTTGTTGGAAGATAAATGAAAGAATGCATTGAGAACTTTCATCAACACAATAGAATGTACATGACATTTGTTCATGTTGGTTCATTCAATTAATCAAACTAGAGGTTGCCCTCGACGCGTTGCACCGATCAAAAGGTTCAGACACACATAAAACATAATATATTACAATAACCTTACCATCACACCACCTTACTTTTCCCATTGCTTAATTTAATTGAAATCTATAAACAAAAAAATCTATTTCTATTGAAAAAAAACATAAAAGAAAATCCAAAAAAACACCAAAAAATAAAAAAAAAAACCCAAAAAAACACCAAAATAAGCTAAATGGAGATTTGAACTCGAGTCTGCATCTTACAACAATACCACTGCACCAGCTTCCTTTTTTGTTAATGTCATTAATTTCAATTCAATAAATACAATAAATAGATTTCAAAATATTAAAAAAAAAAGAAGCTTAGTGGCACTGATTGGACCTATATTAGCTTTACTGTAGCTTTAGGTTTTCTTTTATATATAGTACAATGTAATTCCTAGTTCACGTGCGTTTATTTATAAAATGAACGGAATTGATATGGATTATGTATTGAGTTGAAAAAAATAAGAGTTTTCGAACCACTCTTATGGCAAAGTTCGAGTTTGTAATTTGATCGATGTTGCCATTACATAACGACTCAACGGCCACTATTATACATGAATGCCTAGTCAAGTAGTTGGAATGTATGAAATAACGGACTCGACCCTATAATTATTGATACAAAAACAGCCATAGTATTATCACAAAGCAAAACACAATCAAAGTTATATTTTGGGTTTTTATAAGCTAGGGTACTAGGGCGTAACCTGCTGAAACAAAAAAACTCGAGTGCCATATTGATCCAACCAATCACATGGAGACAACTCTGATATACCAAAATGATGCCGAATTTGTTGGGCCGGTATGTCAAAATAGCCAAACTACCTGAATGCTTTTCACACACACAACACTCATTCAGCTTTGGAAATCACCATCATGTTGTAAGTTAAAATGTTTGGTTTTTTTGACCATTTAACCACTAGCCAGCACTTGAAAACACTCTTGGTTCAGTTGGTGGTTTAAACACTTTTGAATGTTTGGTCGAGCTTATAAAATTAGAACGCTGCCTTTTGTATTAGGACAAAGCATTAGAGCCATGAATGTGTAAGTGTATAGATACCTCATCACATAAAAAATATTTAGTAAAAATAGTTATGCATAGCTGATTAGCTGGCCATTAATTTGTTTGGTGCTCACCTAATTAAACTATACTTTTAAGGCTAATCAATATCTACTAGTTATAGTTTTCGGCCAATCAAATCATTTGCATTATATAAAAGATTAATAACATGGAAGTTGTTGACATAAAAATAGATTTTTAGTTTACGACAAAATAATGTATTTTAAAGATTAAAGATTACTATTGAGATAAAGTTATTAAAGCCGGTTGTTATGGGGCACCAAAGTGGGCGGCAAATGTGATGTGGTCCTGTCAACGTTGCGCACATCGTAAGGCTCGCGTTTTGGGGCTTTGGTTAGCTACTTAACGGGGGTTTAACAAAGAAATGGCGAGGCCAAATTAGTTAAGGCCCGAGCATGTGGGGCTTTATTGTTAGTTAAACTACAACGGTTTGGCAAAGAAATGTATTAGTTAAAGTCTCATTGCCTACGTGATAGTGACGTGACGTTTTAACTAACAAGTTTAACATCGTCCGCAACAAGTAGCCTAAAAAAAAGATGGATATGGAAAGAGAAACATTAATTCCTCCGTATTTAAAACATGGGTCACCATTAGAGAGAGATTCACACGTCCCCAAGGATGAAATAAGCACAATTTTTGTTTCGAAAATTACAAGATATATTTAATAAAGCTGGGCATATATATACTTTTTATATATAAAAAAATCTGTAATGGTATAAAAACATATTAGGAGCTCCAACTAAACTAGCGGAGCCAAAAATAGATTTTACATTAATAGAAGAGAGTTTTAATTCACTCATTCTAAGCAAATTTACATTTATGCTTTCTTGTAGTATACCATAAAAACGAAAAATGAACAATATTCTCAAAAATCTCTCCACTTCTAACCATGTTCAACTAAAAAACGATGTTTATAAAATTCTAAAGAGTCCACCAAGTTACTGGACGTGCTTCGTCCAGTAATATCATCAAAGTCTCTGGATTCGTCAGGACCAAAAAGTTTGTCTCTAGCCAGATTGCCACGACCTCCAGGTTTTCTTCATAACATGACAGTGATCAAGAACATGTTTACAGGTTTCCATTTGTGACGGACAAATTGGACACAAAATGGGAGGGATATCAAGCCCTAACCAATTTAGCTAGGTTATCACGCGTTAGTAATTTATCTAGAAGAACATCTCAAGAAAACGAATGCTATACTTAATTTTAGGTTCCTTAGTTTGGAATGCCGTGTATGCACTTTCAAATGAAAGTATTTCAGTTTACTCTTGAAATCCCAAATAATTCAATGTCAACAACAATTATTTATTTTATGTTGTCAAACTTGTGTTTATCATAGTAAATCAAAGACTTTCATTTCATAGTTAGAAAACCATGATAATGTTTAGTTGAAACAACACAATTTCATGAAAGAATGTTTTAGTTTGCGTGTAAATAACAAACCTCATCTCTCATTGTGGAGAGAGTATGTATATATATAGTAATTGAGATTACAAGAAATATAGCAAACTATATCATTACAAAACTAAGTTTATTTTTCTCAAAAATAAAGAAAACAAAAGAGAAAAGCACAATGAAAGAAGTGATCATAACTAAACAACCTAAAGCACAAAGCTACCAACATGTTAGCCTAAAAATAAAATAGTATATATAAGTGATCAACAAACAAATGTCCAACTATGCATAAACAAACAAATGTCCAACTATGCATAACCATCTTTAGTTAATTATTAATGTGTGATGAGATATACACTCCTATTCACACATTCATGACTCTAATGTTTCGTCCTAATTTAAAAGCTTCCATTCTCAATTTATAAGCACCAACAAATTCTCAAAGTGCTTAAACCACCAAATTAACCACAAGAATTTTCAAGTGCTAGCTAATGGTTTGCTCCAAAAGGGAGCACTTTTGGCTATAAATACCAAGACAACAACTACATTACTCTTCATCTCATCATCAAAACTACATTAAATACAAATACATCATATTTTGTTTAGCAACAATGTCGTCCATCGGTTTCAATTTTGCCCACATCAATGCTCAACAAGAGCGTATTAGGGAGAAAAATAAAGAAAATGGAGATAAAGATTGTGATAAAAGGAACATTGGGGTTAAATATGGTGGGAACAAGAAAGTTCACCCGGGGGATGCATCCTCAATTGATATAATTGAAAACTCGAATAATAGTTGAAGTGGCATTGTCCAAATTATAATGAATTTTAATGTGTCGTTTAAGATCATCTTTGGTACATATGTGTATTCTAGTTTTAAGGTGTGTCACCGGGTTTGTGGGTGTTCTATTTGTTTTCATCTTGTTTATGGTGTATGTGTCTTCCTTTCTGTGATGCTCGGTGTTATTAAAGAATGCTTTTTTCATCGTGTGTATTGCTTTCACTTGGTATCCGCTACACAAAACTTACTTGTTGCTATATGCTTTACATAACACAAAAAATTTTGTTGGTAGAAAACCGACATCAATGACAAAGCATTGCATCCGCTAAGACCATCCCCTATGAAGACCGAATTAGACAATAAACCCAATTGTGATGTACAAACTTAGCAAAACGATCTTTAAACATTTGATATGTCACCGTAAGCTTGGAGTGTTTTATTCATTGAAACATTGATACAACACAAATAGCAACTAAATAGAGATATGCGTAGCAATATTTGAATCCATTATATGGATAGCGATCATGAGCAAATGTTCTCAATAACTAAAATTAAGAACGTAAAATGCGTTTCACTATGTAACGGAAACAAATGGAGATCAATAAAAATAAAATTTTAACAGAATTTGAAAGGATAAATGGAAGATGTCAATCTGTAGCAGATCAATTGTGAGTTAACCGATTGTCTTCTTACTTCAAATGATTAGAGAATTGCGTATTTCGAATCATGTTGATTTCTCATATTAAGCATATTACAAAACAAAACTTCTCAAGAGAAATCAAAACATGAATATCAAAATTGCTCTCCATGGTGCAATTTTAAGGTTTGAAATAAAAGAAGATATAAATCGAGTCGAATGGGAGAGTAACGGGAGAGTGAGAGCGATTGAATGCAGAATTAGGGTTTGGGGTAGGGATGGCAATGGGTTGGGTTTAGACATTCCCAAACCCATACCCGATTATGAAAGCTTGTCCCAAACCCGTCGGGTTTCGGGTTTTCCCATCGGGTTTTGGGTTTCCAATCGGGTTTTGTCAAAATACCCATTGGTTATACCTGGTCCAAAACCCATCAGGTTTCTATCGAAGTTGGACAAAATATAACTAATCGATTACAAATAATGATTGCCATAAAATAAAATGTTTCAAATAATTGCTATAACAAATTTCAACAAATAATATATTTAAAACATTTCAAGTATACCATATATAAATATAGAAAAAGTCATGTCGAGTACATCGGGTAAATGGGTTAATGTTATCGGGTAATCGGGTATATTGAAAATCCCAAACCTGTCCCACGAAAAATTTCAAAATTAATCCCAAACCCGTCCCAAGCCCTAATGGGTCGGGTATTACCCGTCCTATTTATGTCGGGTTTCGGGATTTCCCATCGGATTCGGGTTTCATTGCCATCCTTAGTTTGGGGAAAAAACACGGGTCATAATTCCGATTTCTGGGATGCTTGTGCTTAACCATCTTGACCCATAGGTTTTGTGATATAATTACTAATAACCTTTCTATGCCCACACGGGTTAATTCTAATGGTGATTAATGTCATATCCACTTTAGCTAATTACTAATTAGCTTAACATTAATCTTTAAAATACATTATCTATTTTCAAAATAGAAAATACATATTTTTGTCACCAAGTATTTCTCTTTATTAACATCCACTAAAACAACAATTTACTTGCTATTTATCTTTACAAACGACTTGATTTGTCGAAAACTAAATAGTGGATATAGTATAGATGACACAACATTGCATGAAGTTGCCAAACAAAACATTGATATAAACTATATTATATGTAATCCAAAATATAATATTGACTAAGGAGCATAGTTTTCTTTATACTCATGGTGTTTGGTGTTTGGGCGGCAAAGATAATGGAGTCGAGTCCTTATTTCATACGTTCATATTAGTCGACTAAGCATTCTCGTAGAAGTAGTGGCCATTTTGTTATGATGATAACATCAAAGTCAAATTCGTTTTTTTTCTGTTCAACAATTGGTTGAGGTAGTATATTTTCAGTAAACTATTAAAAGAATAGGTAAGGATTCTTCGATAGATTGGATGGTTTACTCCATTAATTTAATGATTTTTTAAATTAATGAAAAACGAATTAGCATCTAAATAAATCACTAAAAGCAACTAAATAATTCACTAGATTAGCGTGTGACGGGAAAAGATAATCACTACTTTCTTATGATTATTATAACAGTGATTTGTATTTACTAGCTGTTAGGGCTCGGATTTTCAGTATCCTAAGCAAACGATATGTTCAAGATAACTCCAAGATATAGTATCCTCCGAAGATACAGGTATCCTTAATACATTATTGTGCTAACGATTCCACCGCCTTTCTTTGATGCTTATCAGGTCATACAAAGTTCCCATGTGCTTCTAAAGACTCGGACTAGTCGTCAACAACCTCAAAGAACGTGTTAAACAAGGTCAAACGGCTACCTTAAATAAAACGAGTTCAAAAAGGAAATTTTGCTGATTGGAAGGAGTCTGTCATCTCCGGAATTACAGGGATGACTAATCAGGAAAGAATCAATTTTTCCCGTAAAAGTAGGAACGGCTAATTGGAATTTAGTCTTCTGTTTCCTTTATTGTAGGCAATCTTGTTAGCTCCTTCTGTTTCCTTCGAATATATTAATATATATTTTTTTTAATTGTGAGTGTTTTTGTGATTGGAATTTATTTAATGTTTTATTAGTATACTTTGTGGCCTTTTCACGACTTCAGCATCCTGAAACTTTTGGGTCAATTTTGTCAAGTCATAGAATATCAATGACTAAAACTAAAAAAATTTGAGTTTCCAGACTCATCGCGCTACGCGATGAGCCCTAAGGAAGCCCATCGCTATAAGCGATGGAACCTCACAAAAACTGATAATGGCAGCGTCGCGCTACGTGACGACCACACTCCTTTGGGTCATCGCGATACGCGGTGACTAGTTAAATAATCGGAGACACGTGTCAAACCACGTATCAACATGTGACAGTACGTGAGAGGCCATGTGTCACCACGTGGAAGCACCTCGTTATGCTGACTCATCGTGCTACCCGATGGCCCTTCAAACGGTTCTTCGCAATACGCGATGAACTTCAATTTTTTTCCTATAAATGGGGAGTATGTGCTCTGCGTAATAGCATCCCAAACACATAACATCGTAAGTCGTGCCACAAGCCGATTCCCAAAGCCGAAGTTCCGACGGTGTAATCTCTAGTATACGAAGTAAAATAGAAGTACTGTCCGATCAATCTTAAGTTGTAAAATCCAAGTACCCGTATGAGGTAGGGGTTCAGCTTAAGTATTTAATTATTATGACTTAGACGTAGTTGAGGTTATAGCTCAAACCTTGTTTAAATTTAGTGTAAACATAGCTTTTCATATGCAAAGGTTATAGTCAAAATGTGTTTCTTTATACCTAAGAAACACAAGATTTTACATCAAAAGGGTATAGTCAAATTGACGTGTCTTCTTAAAGAAGAAGCCTAGCATAGACGTTTCTTTGTGAAGAAGAGACGTATCATATAGGGATGAGCTCGGTACCGTACTGGTACCGACCGGTACCGAAAATACCGATCCCGAAAATAGCCCAATCTTGGTACCGGTACCGGTACCGTAATATTCGGTTCGGTACTGATACGGTACCGGGACGGTACCGGTATTGAAGGTAAAAATTCGGGAAATACCGGTACCGTACCGTACTGTACCGAAATACCAGTACCGTACCGATCCCAAAACTCAAAACTTTGGTATCGATTCGGTACCAAATCGGTACCGATTTCGGTACCGGAACCGATTATCTCATCCCTAGTATCATAAAATTGGTAAATAAACAAAGAGACTAAAAGTCCAACTATTTTATACAAATAAATAATTTATCAAGGTTAAAGCTATGCTAAACAGACTAAAGGTTTGATGTCAGATCGTTGATCTTGTTATTAACAAAAGGTTTGATCTTGTTATTTACAAATCAGTATTGTACTAATCATCATAAGCAAATGTGAATATTCTCAAACTTTTACAACTCTTTAAACGAGTCATATCAACAAAGTTTACATGAGATTATATATCCCTAAAATTTTATAGACAAAGGTAATCGCTGGTCCTCAGGCAATCGTATACATTTGTTTGGATCCTTACATATGTGGTCTGTCGGTGGGCACACCACACCATGCTTGGTCGTGCGTCCGCAATGACGGGCCGAGTCCAAGTTATACCAATGTGGGGAATGCTCTTGTGTATATTGATAGTTGCTAAGTACTCGAACGTTGCGATGTTTGCTAAGCGGTTTCAACTTGAGCTTGAGTTTATAATAGAAATTTAGAACTTAATTATTTCCATTGCCTCATGACGAGTTGGGTCGCAAGATACCCGTAGGGAATAATTAAGTATATAAAATGTTTTAGCGTCAACGTGTTCACCAGCATGTGTTGCTGACGTATTTTATAAATTGTTTTACATGTAACGAGGATAGAGAATAGAAGATTGTGGTTTATCCGTTAGTAATTGTTTGATTTGGTTTGGTGTTGATCTGCGATGGCTTCATTTTAATTTACAATATAAAAAACCGTATTAACGTTTTGACTCACGGTTTAACCTGAAAAACGTTAGAAGCTAATGACAAACATATGTTAAATGAAATGGTGTGTTTGTGTACAAATAGGATGTACAAAAGTGGATATGTGTGGAATGACTTGGGGGAGAACGATGTTATTTATCCATCAGAAGGTCACGAGTATGTGCTCAAAGCATCTCAACTTGTACCAGGTACTTCTTCCTCTTCATGATTTTTGTATATACTAAACAAATTCTTTTGTTTTTCAAATTTATACTTTTTATTCTTAAAATACTGAGGTGGATTTTCTTTAGGTGACTTAATAAAATAGTATGAATCTAAAATGAACATAAAAACATTTTAAGTTTGTGTTTAAGTTATTTATTAGTTTCACATAGATATACTACTTTACTATATTAATAGTTGCTTGAGTATTTATATAAAAGAAAATGAAGAATGTATATATAGGTAATGAAAAATCTAAAAGGTCAACAGAATTAAAAAAGATATAAAAAGGCCCTCGTTCATATGAGTGAAGAATAAGAGAAAAGTGATCGGGTTAGATTGAGAGACGTGCACACGTTGTAATAGAGTGAAATATTGGCTACGTCGGTTTACAGTGACTTGTTACTTGCTAGTCTCTTGTCTGGTTGTGTTGGTAAATTTTGTTCAATGAAAAAAAAGTTGATAAATCTGATAGGAAAGTAAATACAAGCCACTGACATCTACTTTTTTCTATCCAAGTTAAATTCAACTCAATTCAATTCCGGCAGAAGCAAACTCATTTTCAAATGTCGCAAGCTTTTTATTAATTTCTCTACTGTCCCAGTAAATTTCTTTTCCTTTTTACTATAATTTCTTCAAATATTGCAATACATTATTAATATTTAAGCATATGGGTCCGAATTATACTGTTTTTTTGGATACCTTGTTGGACTTCTAGGGACAGACCTGCCACTGAACAAACAACACTTTGTCTGAAGACACAGTTTTCCAATATTTCTTTTCAGATAATATTTTTTAACGACCAATAAAAATTTATTAATAAACAAGCTAGCAAGCAGCTACACACTAGTGTTATTACCACTAAAACACCAAGGAAAAAGTAATATCCTTATCTCACTCACCCGATTACAATCGAAACCCACGTCAATCCACCCAATAGGCCAATATGACAAATCAACCTTGAACTAAATCTGGCTGACCGCCTTTGTTGTTAACAATATAAAAACAGGAAAAGTTAATGTTTTATTCATATACTTAATAAAAGTTCTATTTATAAATGTTTTTATCTATATTCAACTTAGATATGATATATACAAAATTTGTGTCTCTACCTTGAAACACTTTGGTTGTAAATTTTATCTTATATACATGTGAAATTCCTTCATTTTTTTTATTTACATAAATATGTTAAAAATTTTGAACCACATTTTTCTAAACTATTCATGAGATTTGAACCCCTGCTCTTTATAAATAAAGAAGTCTTATCTAGCGTTTTGATATCACGAGGTGAAATGCGCGCTTGGCATATTAATCTGTTTAGGTTCTATAAGTGTAGGTTCGTATAAAGTCATTAAATTCGCATTTCTATTTACTTTTTTTAGAAGAAAACAGTGAAGTAAGACTAAATAAATTAGTTTTAATCTTTTATTTAAGGATTGGACCATGTTTAGTTGTAAAACTTCAGACGTTTTTCGATATGTGGTGTCCTAGTCAGCGTGAGGCTTTATACAAAAAGTGGTGTAATTATATGAAAGCCCTTGCAATCATTATTCATTAATTAATTAACTTTTAGAATATAAATAATATAAATATTTGATTGATCGGAACTTATTAGGAAAATTGTTGGTTGAAAAAAATGTGGGGGTGGAGCCTTCACCAAAATGCCCAAAGCCAAAACCCCATCCAAAACGTGCAGGGACGGTGTTCCCTGGCACTTTGAGATGGGCATAGCGCTTAGTACACATGGTTTTATAATATTAAAAGTTTTCAATCTATTAATAATATCTTTTTTACCTTTTTTTATAGATAAACACTTGCATGCAGACGAGGCTCAAACAGACGTCCCAAAACGCAAGCCAATGGTATCAAAACGACACACAGAATTCAACGAAGAGGAACTAGACTATGAAGAAAAACGAATAAACTTCACTAACACACCATCCAGATGTTCAAAGGGTATCCGTATATTATCACCACCATCACCTCCACCATCACAGTCAACCACCTCGGGTGAAGCAACTCCACCTCCAAGCGGTTTGAAGACGGCGATCCATACCCAACACTGAGCCGCAACTCAGTGCTGCTTCACTTAATGGCATGTGGTGGCTCAATAGGGTTTAGAGGGAGTAATAAGTCTGATAATAATGTTAATCAGCCACCAAATGCTGCTGCTAGGAAGAGCTGCAGTAGCTCAGGTAGTTTGCATAAAGGAGTGCTGTGTAAGAAGGTGGCGGTGGCCGTGGAAGATGAGATATGTTGCATGTCGGAGAATCCGAGGTTCGGGAAGATGCAGGCGGAGGAGAGGGAGTATTTTAGTGGTAGTATTGTGGAGGCTATGAATGAAGAAAGAGTTCAAGTTGAGCCAATGTTGAACAAGTCATCTTCCTACACTGAAGAAAGGTTTGTCACAAGTTTTATTATTTATATTAACTTACGCTATTGTTTTGTTTTAGCTATTTGATTCATTTTATGTTATTAAAAAATCCAACAAAAATTGGTTATTAGTTTTTTAGCAATGAACTATAAAGCTTCGATAGGCTCAAAATTTTCGATTAAAACACGTAAATTTACACTAAGTACAAAATTTTCCAACGAAAATGTATAAATTTGCATTATTGATCAAAAAAGGGGGCCACACAAGCTACCATAAAGCTTTCGCCCCTGCAAGCAATAGCGAAGCTTAGTGTACCCCCCCCCCCCCCCTCTTCTAATTTTTTTGCTCAATAGTGTAATTTTTTTACCCGATTCCATTCAAAAACTTTTGTACGTAGTGTAAATTTAGACGTTTTCATCCGGAAATTTTGAGTCCGACCCCCTCCATTTATGATTTTAAAAAAATGCGTATTAGTTCCAGCCTTGCGATGCTTTCGTCAAAGCTTCGCTTAGCAATAGAATTTCATCAACTATCAAATTGTAATGGCATAGGCCATGATCATAATTTATATTTTTTAGGTTTTAAGAGAATCTGATACATTTTGTTTGAAGCTTAATTGATTTGAGTTACAAAATGGAATATGAGTTGTTACTGATACAAGTGAGAATTTGATGGTCAGAGGGCCCAAGACAATGGCAGAGGAAGAAGTTGACGATGAAATGAAGAGAGAGAAAACAGTGGCAGGGAAATGCATTCCAAACAGATTCTGCTAAAGATTTGACATGTCATGTACCCGTTGACTTTCTTTATTGACTCTTTGTTTTTTACCCATGGATGAAACTAGGAAATTTATTACGTTTTCCAAACTGGTGAAACTTCACAACTTGTTACATGGACTCCTAACCTGTCTTGTTCGTTTCCAAATATCACTTTTCCTTTTTCATATAAAATTATTTTTGGGGGGTTACTTTTTTCTCTTTGTTGCGTGGGTGGGGTGGGGTATGTACGTCACTCTTTTTCTTTGTTACGTCTTTAATTAAAGATGTGCATTCTGTTTCGATATAATTTTTTCAATATCTAAAGGTAACATAGTGTTATCGACTTATCATCGTTACCATGTGCCACTTTAGTGCTCATATCCCCTACCTTTAAACCTAAATACTTGTATTTATGAATTTTTGTTAATTCTAAACTCATTTTGGTCATTTTTCAGGTCAAACTCACTAACATGTTAACTTAACAGTCATATTTGCGTAAAACATCCGGTTCATACGGGTTGACTCGTTTAGCCAATTTGTTTAATTTTCAGTTTTTTAAATGTGTATCAAGTTTTTTTCTTTTAACAATTTTTTTTTTGTCATCCTTGATTACACTCATCATTTAAAAATGCAAAGCATTATCTTTAAGGTGCTGTTTGTTTTTGCAGACATAAACTGTCTGAAAGCTGATTTCATCTGTTTTCATGTCTGCAACTGAAGATGTGGTCTGAAGATCTGTAAGCTGAAAATATAAGACTGTTTGTTTTTATAAGCTGATACTGTCTGCATAACTGTCAAACTTATCTCACAAGATAGAAGTCATTTATTCAAGTTACATAGAAAATATAATAATAAAATTGTGGCGGCGGACGGTGGGTAGTGGCGATGGATGGTGGTGGTGGACAGTGGGTGGTGGTAATGGACGGTTTTGGTGGGTGGTGGACGGTGGTAGTTGACGGTGATGGCGTCCGACAGTGGGTGGTGGTGGTGATGAACGGTTGTGGTGGGTGGTGGACGGTGGTGATTGGTGGTGGCTGTGACGGATGGTGGTGGTGGTGGTGGTGGTGGCGGACGATGGGTAGTGGTGGTGGATGCTGGTAGTGGCGGCGGACGGTGGGTAGTTGCAGTGGGGGATGGTGGTGGTGGCGTACGGTGGGTGGTGGTGGTGGACGGTGGTGGGAGGAGTGGATGAGAGGGTGGCTTCAAAGGGATAAGAGTATGATTTTTTTGCGAAGATGTTTTAAGCAAGATTTCTTTGCTTTTCTTTTAAGATGAAAGAAGATAACTTAAGATCTGTTTTAAGAAAAAAAACAAACAGTCTTCAATGGTAATGTCTGCGTGCGTGCAGACATTAGCTCCCTTGAAGATGTTTGAAGAAACAACAAACACCCCCTAACACTACTATGGCAATAGACCCCTTTTGAACCCTCTCTTAATAATAGCTACGTATTTTTACGTCAAAATTTTAAAAGTTTAAAATAAAATTGGTATATAGATTTATTGCTTTATAAATCTAAAAATAGTATATGTACCTTAGAATTTAAAAATATTGATACGAAAATAAGTGAAATGTTTTATTTTACAAGCCTGGCCGGTCGTCCAATTGGCGAATACACACGCCGTGTTTGGTTAATATGTGTAACACTATTCTTGGATTCATATAATACTTTAGGTTCTTGCCTGGTTCAACTCACCAATAGACAACTTAAGCACTTAACCATTAATAGGTCCAAAGCGCATGGAAGCATGTGGCCTTTTCCAAAATTAACCGAGATCAACTAATGAACATATAACCTATAATGGGGCGGTTGGTTGGCGGAATATTTTTAAAAAAAATGAAATTTGAATTGAAAATGGAATGGAATTGAATGTTTGGAAATTTATAATGTTTTCTTGAAAATAGAATTGTAATTCTCCTCCCCTTCTCGACTCATCAGCCCATTTGTTATTTTGTAATTGTAATTTTATCATACTAGCCAAAATCAGAATTACCACCTATATAAAGGACCCTAGTTAAATCATTCTCTATAGTATTTTTTTTTCGGGGCCTGTCCTTGGGTAGGGCGAGGCATGTAATTTTTTTGGAAAATTTGTTTTAAATAATTCCAACTATGTCCTATTGGTAAGTAACAGTTTCAACTTAACGCTTGGCTGATGGCGGTCCCAACTAAAGGGGTATTTATTTTAACGGTCCACGTCTAACGGATGACTAACTCCGTTAGTCTGTTTCTGAGTTGGCACGCTAGTTGTCAAAATATTGCTTATGTTGCAGCCTATGTGGCGCAATCTCTTCACTCTCTCTCTCTCTCTCTCTCTCTCTCTCTCTCTCTAATCTGTCGTGGACTAACTCTGTTCATAGACGCCGACAACCACCATTCACTACCACCATTGTTGCTGTTAATCTGCCATCACCATGTCTTCATGATAAAATTCAGGTCAACTTTAGTTCTAGGTTTCCAATGGTGGGGTTTTCATTAGAACTATAGAAACAGATACCAATTCGAACCCAAAATTCATGTTAGTTTATTCCAGATTGCAATTAAAATCTTAGGCCTTTTATTTGGTTGATAAAAACGAGTTTATTGATATATTCATTACCTCGAATGGTGTTATAATTGATAGCCTGCAGAGCCTTGCCGGAGTTCAAACAACCTACTAGAAAAACGACTCTGGTTTTTTTGGATTCAATAACCCACCTGTGATGGTAGTGATTCGTTTACTTGCCGGAAAAACGTGGGTGCAGGTAGGGATATGCGGTGGGAGGGAGGAGCCGGAATACCTGCAAACCTGCAGCACCACCACAACCATATCTAGCACGTCATCGTACTTCAACTTCAAAAACCTACCCCCAGGCCTTAATCTTCTCCACCGGTGAAAAACCTAATGCCAGCCACAGGAAAATTGAACAAGCCGAAAACTAGTTATCACCACCCATAATCTTTTCCACTGGCGGTCCATTGTTAT
Source organism: Bidens hawaiensis (assembly GCF_021521415.1). Taxonomy (NCBI): domain Eukaryota; kingdom Viridiplantae; phylum Streptophyta; class Magnoliopsida; order Asterales; family Asteraceae; genus Bidens; species Bidens hawaiensis. The sequence goes on from NW_027496191.1 coordinate 75,911, forward strand.
CTCAGAGATCGATTTCATTTTCCAATGTTTTCGGTAATGATTACGGGTGATGACGATGGCGGCGCTAATGCGATGGTGGCTCTTAAAGAATAAACGAGGAGGAACACAATACACATGCATACATACATATTATCTATTACTTTCATTACCATGTAAGCTTCCACATAAGCAATATTTTGACAACTAGGCGTGCCAACTCAGCAACAGACTAACGGAGTTAGTAATCCGTTAGTCGCGGACCGTTAAAAACAAATACCCCTTTAGTTGGGACCGTCACCAGCCAATTGTTAAGTTGGGACTGTTATTAGCCAATAGGGCATAGTTATGATTATTTAAAACCAATTTTCTAATTTTTTTATGTAAAGAAGAAGATGATTTAAAATGTATTTTTCTAATTACGTAATTCAGCAGGTGTGTAGTGATCAAACTCACTGCATGCTATAGACTATTTTTTGGAATACCTTATTGTATAGTACTAAATACTAAATGTAATTATACTAATTAATAGTTTAAAGAAAAATTGCAACTTTAGTTTTTTATTTATCTTCTTTCTCTTTTCGGTAGTTAATTAAGTGGTTATATTTTCAGGACTTTTAATTTTTCAGTTTCATGATCGAATACATTTTATTCTTAACATGAAAACAGTGAGAACTGATTTGTTGCAATTATTAGGTTTGTTTTTATAACTGTTTGCTATTTTTTGTTTGTATTTGCTAATTTCCAATTATAAGACGTTATAAGTATTTGTTGATTTACATTTTGTTGTTATTAAGATTTTTTTCTTATGCTTTTATCAGTATTTGTTGTTATTATATTGTTGCTGATTTTGATTCTTTTGTTGTTATTATTAGGTTTTTTTTCTTTGTTATTATAAAACATTGCTTACGTATATTGGTATTGTAGTTGGTATTGTTTCCTACGTTCTCACTTTTGGTATATTGACATCGTTTTTTACGTTCTCATGTTAAGATTATTTTGTACATAAACCTTCCCTAATTTTGTCAAGCTTTGATTTCATTTTTATTTTTTACATCAGAAAAAGACTATTATTATAATCCTTCACTTGTGGCCTAGTGGTAGGAACGCTATAAGTTTGACTCACACCTGTGTCACTTTGGGTAGATATTGACAATGGAATATTTGAGGTAGGCCTTTCGAGGTTGTTAATTCGGATCCCGAGCCCACTAGGGTTTTCTTACCATCGTGTGTTACGACAGAGAATTATACTCTTGTGGCGGCACATTGACTGTCAATTGACAGCCGACGGTATGGTTTCCCGGGGCAACGCTCAAACCAAACTTTGAAGCCAACGTGGACTCGGTTTAGACAACATAGTCTGGCCAGAGTGTGGTGGCCTAAACACAAAAAGAAAGTCAATGTTCTAATAAAAAAGCTAATATCAAAGTATATACATACTATAACCCTCCGGCTATATGTTTATGATTTCGCCATTGCTTAAAAATATTGAGCTCAAAACCTTTTTTTATTCATATATTTCGTTACTCGTTAAGCCTCACAGGTCTTTTTATTCTGGCTCGGCTGAGGTATTTAAATTCTCGGGGAGCCCTAAATCTATTCTCTGTTTATCTTATCGATTCCGCTTTGCATCGATGTGTATTGTTTTGGTAATATTTTATTTTTCAGGATTACGGCAGTGGCATACAAATAATCTACCACTAAAAACCTTTTTAAGTGATCAAACCACCAACTTGATGATGTGATTTCAATTAAAAAAACTTTCTTTTTCGCAAACCGTAATCAAACCACCGACTTGATGATGTGATTTCACACCCAAATGTGTCGATATGCGATTCAGAAATGTGAATTTATTGCTCTCTCTTTATTACTTAGATCCGGCTTCTATGGCTCACACACTTGTTGCTCCATTAAGCATGCTATTGCACATGCTGCAGATGCCCCCTTTGATTATATGCTGACTTTTGAGTACCAAATTAATGGACGCAAGTTCCACACTACAAAACCATGTCTTTTATATTAACTACAAAAAATGAAAACAATTGAGTCATCTAAAACTTGAAATGACGAAATCAATTAGCAGATCGATCCTAAATTCCTAACATGTTAAAAGTTTCTGTATTTAATTGTTACATGTTTAAAGTATGAGTGAAAATCTAACATCAACAAGTCGTTTTATAGACATTTGAAAACAAATAAACGGCGAATACTGTTAATCAAAATAAAACTAAATGTCTAAATAACATAAGCAATACATTGATAATTCATTCTTGTAATAAATGAAGCAGGTGGCGCATGACTCGGTCACATTGAATACCAATGTCCAGCACATGATCAGATCTCAGTTTGCTGTACTAGATTCAAATATCCAGCACTATTTAGTCCCGCCAATCTCCAACTCCATCTCCACAAATCATTCATACTTTCATCTTTTATTTTCTTCAACCCATTGCTCACGTACCAATGGCCAACCTATTAATCATCTTCGCTCTCTGCCTACTTCCCGCGCTTTCAACCGCTGGCACGATCACCAATAGCCCATTCCAACTCAAAGGCCGCGTCTACTGTGACACTTGCCGTTGTGGATTCGAAACATCTGTCACCAAATACTTGGCCGGTAAATTCATCTTTTTACTTAATTTCATTAACTTGTTTTCTTGTTTGTAGCAAATGGTACTAGAAAATATATTGTGAAACTTTATATTTTGTGATATATATTTAGGTGCAAAGGTTAAGGTGGAGTGCAGAGACAGGGATTCGTTGGACCTGAGGTACAAATTAGAAGCGGAGACCGACGAAACTGGCACCTATCATATGGAAGTTAATAGCGATCATGGCGATCAGAAATGCGAGACCACCCTTGTGAGCAGCCCGGACTCTGAATGTGCTGAGCCTAACATTGGTCGTAACCGTGCTACAGTAATCCTTACCCGCAACAATGGCATGAACCAAAATGTTCGTTATGCGAATGCAATGGGTTTCATGAAGAAAACGCCCTTGGCCGGCTGCACCGAACTCATCAAATCTTACTTTGCCGAAGACATCTAGTTTCATTTCTTATAGTTACTGGTTTTAAACATCTTGGTAAAATGTCTCATTTGCTTAAGAATAATAACACAGTTTAGTGCATGTTATATTGTCCCATTGATCGGTACAATCAAATGTTCTTTAATTTCTCATGTTTGATTAACAAAATGTGTACTTTCCTACTTAGAATCTTTATTTCTACGTTCTAAAAGAGAACAATATAATTTTTTGTTATTAATATTCAAAGAATCATCCAAATTGCGAATAATCGAAACAAAGCATATTATCAAGCACAAAATACGGCCGGGTTTGTTGGACTTAATTGGATCGAGCAACACGAACAACACCGATATTTTGTTAGATAAGCAACTTACAAAAAGAGTCCATTGAAGATTTTCGACTAAGATTTCTGACTTCTTGACTATTGAGGTCAAGATCAAAATGGTACAAGTATCATTATGGTTTGATTTAGGATAAAAAATAGGGGGTTTATTTTTTAATTGTTCTATTATGGTTTAATTTAGGATAAAAAGTAGAGGGTTCATTTTTTAATTGTTCTATGATCCAGTACGTGTAATGCGCAAGTCATTAAGTCATGGACACCCAACTCCACATCAGATGAAAACGCCTTGCACATCAGTTTTTGAGGCGTTAAGGGCGCGAGCATGAGGCTAAACATGGTGTTTGGTGGTTGGGGCTGGATAGTGTTTGTTTGTTTCGTTTATTTAATTATTAAATTAATCAGATTATAATACAACACACTACTATAATTTTTTTTCTTTGTTTATTTTTCATGTGGAATTATTACGTACATTTTGGTGAAGCATTTTTCAACTGCGTGACAGTGATGTAACACGATGTCATTTATCTTTTTTTGAGCTATTACAGTTAAATTAAACGAATTCTTTGCAATGGAATCATGCCCATCCCTTATTCAAGATTACAAGATATATTGATAATTCTTCTGTGTATAAATGAATCTTCGAGATTCAAATATCCAACACTATTTAGTCCCGCCAATCCCTTACTCCATCCACACATCTTACTTTGCTTGAGCCCATCATGGCCAAACTGTTGATCATCTTTGCTCTATGCCTTCTTCCCGCGCTTTCAACCGCTGCCACGGTCACCACTAGTCCATTCCAACTCAAAGGTCGTGTCTACTGTGACACTTGCCGTTGCGGATTCGAAACATCAGTCACCAAATACTTGGCTCGTATAATACATCTTAATCATTTTACTTTATTTCATTTTTATGTTTATTATACCTGAAAATATCTTGTGGGGTTTAATTTTTAAAAAAAAATTGTGAGAAAAGTTTAATGAAACTTTATTTTTTGTGATATTGATCAGGTGCGAAGGTTAAGGTAGAGTGCAGAGATAGGGACTCACTGAACCTGAGGTACACCTTAGAAGCAGTGACCCATGCAACTGGAACCTATCATATGGAAGTTAATAGTGATCATGGCGATCAGAAATGCGAGACCACCCTTGTGAGCAGCCCAGACTCTGAATGTGCCGAGCCTAACGTTGGTAGTGACCGAGCCACAGTCATCCTTACCCGCAACAATGGCATGAACCAAAATGCTCGTTATGCGAATGCAATGGGTTTCATGAAGAAAACTCCCTTGGCCGGCTGTACCGAGCTCATTATATCTTACTTTGCCGAGGACGTCTAGCTTCATTTCTTATGGTTATTGGTAGGTTTTAAACATCTCGGTAAAATGTCTCATTTGCTTAAAAAATCAAAAACACAGTTTTAGTGGATGGTTTGTGTACTTTCCTATGTACCGTCTCTATGATTATACATGCTAGAATAGAATAACATAGATGTTACTGTTAATATTCATAGAGAATTAATAATCTCAAAAGCAAAGGAATCATCAACCGGTTAGATTTGTGCCAAGTATCTTTAGGTGTGAACCAAAAGTTTAACTTCACTTCTTATATCCAAGTCCTAATTGATAATCAAACACGAACAAAATGAATAACTCTTGTCTATTAATCAAAATATATCTCAAAACTAATTACAATATTTCTCTTGATGAATTCACGACTCGGGTCATCTATATATACTAACCAAGCTTGCTAGCCAAGCAAACTTATTCGAACACAAATCAAATAGCTAACTCATAGGAGATAAACCTACTTATCCCTAATCCTTATTCCAACTGACTTGTTGATAAGTCATATTTAAACCAACTTTATCAACTCACGGGTTGAACCTGTTTCTTGGGCAAGACAACAACTGAGCCAACACTTACATAACTCATAATCTTTATTGCAAAACACTAGACGTGTCCCTAATTAATATATAACTCTTTACTTGTTTTCAAATTAACCACTGTTCAAATTAAAACTTTGCTCTACTGCCTAGTAAAGATATAAGATCCGCGATAAACAACCAACTTCTATTACATGGTTCATAAATAACTCTACTTTATATTTTTGAGGCGCCTTTGTCTCGTGATCTATTTATTTCTTTATTGAACTGCAAGAGGGTTATGACGCAGCTTATTGTCCGTTTATAGTCACTATATTGTAATTTGTTCACCTAAGATTAATGGTTGTTTATTGTAAAAAAATCTATATTCTTTTTCTTTATAATATCTTTGTACGTATGTTCTCTACTTGTATTTTTAATCATACATTCATACTATACATATATGTGTTTGATAACTTTTATCTTTTGTTGGTGTTGAATCTCTTGTTAGATAGTGGTAGATCTCTTTCTTTGCTTTCTTTTTTTACATCAAGCTTAACACTTGATCTTATCGGCCTGTCGATGCCACTGAAGGTAATCTCCGTTCACCTAAGTGGCGTGACGACACGTTTTTCACTTTGTCATGGATCAACCGGGGATGTTGATATGAAAGTAATTGATCATAGTTTAATTTGTTTTTAGGAATTGCGAGAGAGGAGTTAAGGAGCTATCGATGAATTTGGGGAGATCCGAGCCAATCAAAACCGACTGGATGTATTTTTGCCACACCGGGAAAATTACACACGATTTTAGGCGTTTTCACTTTGTCATGGATCAACTGGGGATGTTGATATGAAAGTATTGATCATATATTTTAATTTGTTTTAGTTGGTAAGTAATAAACCTAAACATAAAATTATACAAAACTAGAATAGTAAGAAAGGAGTATTTGAAAATCAAAACAGATATTTTTTTTACCAACTAACATGTATATTGTATATTAAGAACGAATTAATATAACTCAATAAAACGTAAACACATAATAGTTAATATTAAATGACTCTCAATATTATATAGAGGGGATACAACTCAAAAACCTTTAATTACACATAATTCGTGTTTTCTAGATGAACCGTAATTCGGTTGCATCTCGTGTGTGTTTCTAATTTCTAACCATAACTCGGTTTATAGAGACTAACATAACTTGCCAGTCAAAACATTACCAAATATAATAAAACCCTAATTGAACCCCATAAACCCATTACATTATTAATGAATCCCACTGGCTCAATAGGTCTAATCTGGTCACCTACACATGTCACACCCCAATCCAGGGCCTAGGAGTATGACCATTAGTTGGTACATGTTTTGTAAATATATCAGAGTAGCGGGTTTATTTAGCGGAAGTCTTTAAATGTTAGAATATTAATTTACATTATCAAAACTACTCGGGAATTAGACAACCGAGTTTCAGTTTTACAAAACCGTATTAATAATAATTCAAGGATTTGCAATATTCAAAAACAAGCCATCTCGAGCGATCTTCTATGACTCCAATCCTTGTATATCATCTAATTACCTGCAAGGGTGGAAAAAAACACGACAGCTATACGCTGGTGAAACGTTGACTCGATAAAACATTTATAACAGTCGTTAAATACAAACATAGTTTTCTGTTTCACAAACTCAGCAGAAATGCCTGTCCATTCCCGGGATTTGTACCACTGCCCTACACACACAATTCAAAGGTTCCCCGAATATATAGCCCCTGTTCGGAGACAACCTTCCCCTAGGCTATATAACCCTGTTGGAGAGCCGGCTATGACTGACTTGGTTTTGTATGCCAATTATCAGTTATGTTTGGATCCAGACACATGTGTATTCGGTCTGAGTTGCTTTTTATTATCTATTTTGTATTATAACGATTTTAGAGATTATATCTCATGCAAACATTTATCAGACTCTTTGTAATAAACAACCTGTCTATTACAAGAGTAAAATCAGTTCAGACCGTAAAAGGTTAACGTGTTCACCTCGTATATCAATGGATAATATCAAACTCCTCTTCTTAGTATGCTTAACAACCTATATTCATAATAAGCATGCATAAGTATCTAGTTGATACTATTCAGCAGACTTTAAGTCTGTTTCAGTTCAGCAGACTCAAGGTCTGATCAGAAGAGTCTGATTCAGTTCAGCAGACTCGAGGTCTGATCAGTAGACTTAATGTCTGACCTAACCTTAATATAGTTATAGTTGTTTTATGAAAATACTTTAAATTTACATATGCCGTTTGGAATAGCACGCTTTGGCCTAATAAAGGATATCACGTTGGCAAACTTCTCCAGGTAAGCAAACGGGTCCCGCGGTTGATTGGGATTTGTACGAATTGCTTTCCTTAGGTAAGAAGAGTCTACTAATGATACCCCCCCCCCCTTCCAGTTACTACATGCCCGTCAACTAGTCGACCATACTAAGATGGAAATTACCAACAATCACCCCCTAATTTCCGACTTGAAATAGGTGGTCTTTGATTTAAACTTTCATCCTTTGACCTGCATGAGTTCACCTATGATATTGACCATCTCGGCTTGCACAACCCTCTTGGTCTTCATCTTATCGGTCTTGACGTCTAGGAACTTCTCTTGATCCATTGATGTGTTCTTTCGGATCTCCCGAACTCAACTACTTTGGAGACACTGTCCCCGACCATTCACTCGGCCGTATGAACTCACATATCCACTCCTCTGGTTGCAATCCCGGTCATATATTCGAGCGAACACCAGTCTTCCTTGATCTTCTTAGTGAGTAACCTTTCCTTTCCGATTGAGCACCTAAACACTTCTTTGTTTACTTATGTTTAATTTTTTTTTCTTTGATTTCGTGGTCACTAGAAATCATACCAACTTTGACTTTTAAACAGAATAACAAACAGCGCGTGACCGCCTTTGTCAATCTTTGCAACAGAAATCTCCTTCGCTGCAAAAGAAGTTTATTGTTTCAACCCAATTCCTTATAATCTACCTCGATCGGATTCGAAAGGCCGATCGAACCCTCCTTATCTATCATGACTATGATCGATGTCATGAGTCTTCAGTCTCCTCTTTATTGATCACAACTTTTATCAATAAACACCAATAGCATCACTCTGATACCAATTCAAGATCGAATTGCTATAACTCATCAAAGCGTAAAACACAATAATTAATATTAAATAACTCTCAATATTAAGAAATATAACTCAAAACCCCTATTTACTATGACCGTTCAAAGGGTAAGACCCGACCCTTTTATCGAATACCCTACTCGGATCCTTTACCCTTTTAGGAAGATATATGTACTCGAGACCCTACCCTCTAAACAATAAAAGGGTCGGGTATAAATAAGGATTTCAAGGGTCCAACCCTTTACTCTTTTAACGCAGTAATCAAATATCATTTTCTGCATCTACTAGTTGCATATTTCATATATAACTTTAATATACGAATCCTAGAACAATTATACTTTCATTTAATAACATTGTAAAGTCTAACTTTGAAAGTTTATCAACCATTTGAACTGATACAATAAATTCACATTCACGAATTACATGTAGAGAACATTTAAGTGTTTATAAATTACATGTAGAGAACATTTAAGTGAATTCCCATATATATGTTTCCACTTTCCAATCAGTAATATGACTATTTATTTTTATTTTTCTTAGTCGTTGGGAAATTTCTGATGAATCATATATGAAATACAAACCCTCCTAAATTTCAGATTAATCGCAAATCTGATGTATATCTATCTAAAAACTAGTGAACGGCTTAAAAGTTTCATATATAACTTTAATATACGAATCCTAGAACAATTATACTTTCATTTAATAACATTGTAAAGTCTAACTTTGAACGTTTATCAACCATTTGAACTGATACAATAAATTCACATTCACGAATTACATGTAGAGAACATTTAAGTGTTTATAAATTACATGTAGAGAACATTTAAGTGAATTCCCATATATATGTTTCCACTTTCCAATCAGTAATATGACTATTTATTTTTATTTTTCTTAGTCGTTGGGAAATTTCTGATGAATCATATATGAAATACAAACCCTCCTAAATTTCAGATTAATCGCAAATCTGATGTATATCTATCTAAAAACTAGTGAACGGCTTAAAAGTTTCATATATAACTTTAATATACGAATCCTAGAACAATTATACTTTCATTTAATAACATTGTAAAGTCTAACTTTGAACGTTTATCAACCATTTGAACTGATACAATAAATTCACATTCACGAATTACATGTAGAGAACATTTAAGTGTTTATAAATTACATGTAGAGAACATTTAAGTGAATTCCCATATATATGTTTCCACTTTCCAATCAGTAATATGACTATTTATTTTTATTTTTCTTAGTCGTTGAGAAATTTCTGATGAATCATATATGAAATACAAACCCTCCTAAATTTCAAATTAATCGCAAATCTGATGTATATCTATCTAAAAACTAGTGAACGGCTTAAAAGTTTGAAAAAGGGTCGGACCCTCCTTTTACCTTCTAAGGTGAAATTTAAATACCCTTTACTCGACCCATATTATCTATTCGGGTCTAATTAAGGGTTTTACGAGTCGGGTAACCGGTCCGACCCTTATCTTGCTCACTCCTACTATTTACACATAACTCGTGTTTCTCTAGATGAACCCTAATTCGGTTGCATCTCGTGTGTGTCTCTAATGTCTAACCGTAACTCGGTTTATATAGACTAACCTAACTTGCTAGCTAGAGATTACAAAATATAATAAAACCCTAATTGCAACCCTATAAACCCATTATTACATCTTTGAATCTCGCAGGCTCAATAGGTCCAATCTAGTCACCTACACATGACGGACCTATTAAGATGGAAACTACCAACAATATACTCATAGGTAAGTTTGACCCATTGGTTATTTCCCTAACAAGTATTGAGCCACATATAAGATACTCCTTTACAACCGAGTATTTAATCAAAATTAACCGTACTTGTCTTAAATCGCCATCCCTAGGTATTTCTCTCTCAGGATTATGACCAAAATACATCTAGACATCTGGTGTATCCCATGTCTCATACATCCAACATCCTTTCGGTCAAGGCCTAGATCAAATTCAGGTATCTTATACACTAGACACATAAAACTACATGGTAATATAGATCTTGCATGAGCAACACAATATAATAAAAACAAATTTAACAGGTGCTCTTTCAGAATGTTTTTTTGACATTACTATTGCAAAATTCCAACCCCCAATAAATACTCCTCTCTGTGTATCTATTATTCTACCGTTTGCATATTATCACTTTTCCTTTATTCCCTTTTCATCATTAGCAATATGAGTACCCACAATCACTAAACCCTTCAATCCATTCACCATAACTTCACACTATGCACATTCCCCTGCTTCTTCACTCTTCAAATCCCACTTCACTCCGACCAAATTCCTAATTTCACCAACTGGGTTTCCTTTTATTCCCCCAAAACCCCAATATTTTTGCTGGGTTTTAGGGTTTATTACCCACATTCCAACCAAATTCACTGTCTTTCGGACCAAACTGCTGATTTCACGAACTGGGTTTGCTTTAGTTTTCAAAATAACCCATTCTTTTTGCTGGGTTTAGGGTTTACCGTTTATCACCCACATTTCAAGAAAATGGGTATTTCACATTCAAAAGCCGATAAATGTGAAGCTTTAAGATTATGCAAACAAAGAAAGAAATTCATCAAACAAGCAATCGATTCACGCTACGATTTCGCAGCAGCTCATCTTGCTTACATCCAATCGCTTCGTGAAATCGGAATTGCCTTACGCAGATTCGCACAATCTGAACTCTTACTAGACTCGCCGTCGCCGCCGCACGCCGGAGATCAGCCGCCGGTGTCAACAGTAAGTTACATGAGGTCTAGTGCCACTAATGCCGTAACCGTTAGTCTTAACCCATCTGTTATTGATATTAGTTCTAGGGTTTATGTAGATGATATTGACGCCACGCCGTTTACAATGCCTCCACCCCCACCCCCGCCCGAATCGGGTTCTTCGTGGGATTATTTTGACCCGGCTGATGAACCCGAGAGCTTTCGGTTCGTGGGTCATGATGGGTTTCATGTTAATTTTAATAATATGAGTGTTCAGAAACAGTTTAGCGTTAAGGATACTGAGCAAGTCAACCATGATGATGTGAACTCGGTTGCTTCGAATAGTGAAGCGAAAGTGGTTGAGTTCGATGAGAATGAGTCTGCTGCTGGGGCTTTGGTGTGCAGAGTTTCACAAACGGAATCGAATAAGGATAGTTGTTGTTTGACTGAGGGGTTGACCGAGGCCGAGGAAGATCCGACTGAGTTTATAACGCATCGGGCGAAAGATTTTCTTTCTAGTATTAAGGAAATCGAGGGAAGGTTTTTTAGCGCGTGTGAATCGGGGAAAGAGGTTTCGAGGATGCTTGAGGTGGATAAAACTTGGGTTGGATGCTCTGAGTCTAAAGGTATGAAATGATATGATATGATTTTTGAATTGGATTATGTTTTGTTTCGTGTTAATATGGTCTTAAATGCTGACTATTTGTAAATGTTTAATGTAGGTAGCTCGACTGCGTCAAATTTGTTGTGTGGGAATTGTCGTAAAGGAAAAACTACACTCATTTCACATGGTAAGTATCATAGATTTTGTTATCCTTGATGTTGTATACCTGTTCTAATTCTTGCATGTAAGCAAACTTGAGCATGCCCCATTCGTGTTCGCTCAGTTCGTTTACATGCCTCGTTAATATTGTATATTTGTATTTAAAATTATAACTAGATAATACATTATGTTATATATAGAAAATTAGAATTATAATCATACATAAAAGTAACTATAAATAGATAAATAAAAAAATTAAATTACAAATGAGGCGAGCTCGGGCTCGGCTCATTTACACCCCTACGATCATGATGTTTTACCAATAGGATAAGATAAAATGTATATAATAGGCTAAGAAAATTAAAGAAAACAGAAACCATTTTAAATGGAAAGAATGAAAGATTAAGGCTAAGGAAAAAGATTAATATGAGGTAAACATGTAATGTTTGTAAGAGTGAGACTGCTTGACTGTTTATAAAAACGGATGATATTTGTAATCAGTTTTAAAAAAAATATAGGAAATATAAAAAAGCTTAAAAGATACAATAACTTCAAATATTTTGTCTTAGGCTGTTTTCAAAGTTTTGTTAATGTTCTTTTATTAAATAAATGAACGTAAAATGTTTGGACTCTGTTTGCATTTTTTAAAATCTGGGGACCAAACTTGCAATATGGTCAAAGTACAGGAACCATTTGCGAAATTTTCTCTTAACTTAATGTTTTGTGTGCTTTTGAGTTGTAGATGTGACGAATATCATTACATGGAAACGATCTACATCATTACATTCATCGTCTTCCAGAAACCCTCTAGCGCCAACATCAAAAGATGCTAATAATGATGATAGTGGAAGTGATTTTCTTGAAGAGTTTTGCATGATCGCAGGAAGCCATTCTTCGACTCTTGATAGATTGTATGCGTGGGAAAGGAAACTCTATGATGAAGTTAAGGTACTCCTTTTTGTTCATTTAGTTACGCGAACGAATGAACATATGTAACGTTCCTTTGTTTGTGTTTGTTTAAGTTCGTTTACGTCCGTTTAAGTTCATTTATGTCCACTGATGTTTGTTTATTAATGCACGGACATGAACAAACCTTTTTGTTCATTTTGTTTATGTTTGTTAGTTTTCGTTTGTTTGTTTATGTGTTGATTTGAATTGTTAGGCTCACTATAATTTAGTCTGGTTTTATTAACTTTTAGGCCCAGCAGATTGATGTTCACATTTACTTTTAATTGGTGTTTGCTTAGTTATGTTCATTTAGATTATTAACAAACAAACATAAACGAACATGAACACATTCATTTTCTTTACAAATGAACACAGACAATAAAACTCCAGTTAATTGTTTGTGTTCGATCGTTTGTTTTGTTAAAGACTTAGAGTTAAACGAACACGAACATGCCCTGTTTGTGTTCGTCTGGTTCGTTTACAGGCCTAATTTTTATATTTTCTATACTTTTATTCTTTAAAATAATTTTAACGTCATTCGGTTTTTTAAGAACAATCGAACGGTCTCCCCTTCCTAACATTACAACTTTACCTGATATATAATCTTTTATTTATCTATTTATAATTATTTTCATGTGTGTTTATTGTTTTAGTTTTATACTGATGCAGTTTCGGAAGCAATCAATGGCTCGAGAGACTCATGATTAATCAAAAGACAATAAACTGAACCGAAGTTCCAAGAACAATGTTCTTATAATAATAAACTTAATCAAAAACTCATTAAACAATAAACCCTAACATCCAATTTATACTAAACAAAGAAAATAGATAAACATGGAAACGAGATAAACATAAAACAAGAAAAGATAAACTATTAAAATAAAAGATTCCAACTCAATTTAATGCCCCTGCATCATACTCCCCATCTTCGAGAAAACTCGTCCTCGAGTTTTGCTTCAAAGCCACCCGGATCGAAAGGAATATCAACCCGATTTTGAATTATTATTATCACCACCTGAACTTCGTGTGTTGTGTCGCTCGACTTTGGACCGGTACCACCTGGATCAAACGGAACCTCAAAAAACCTAACCTGAATTTCATGTGTTGTCTCACCCGGCTCTAGAATCGAACCACCCCCTAGGTCTGTTAGGTTGTCGGGTCTCTCCACCTCCTTCTCCCCGTCTTCGAAAAAGACTCGTCCTCGAGTCTTGAGAACGTCGAAAAAATCCTCTTCTTTTTTTACACGTTGTAGAAACTTAAAAAATAACTTTTTATTCCACGTGTTTGCTCCATATGCATAATGCAAATCACTAGATGTTTCATTGGGTGGGTTTTTATGAACAAAAGTGGTAGAAATAATCCTCTCGTGTACTCCACAAAAATTCTCATCAATGCCACCATTTAACGCATCATACTTTGATAGCATACGTGTGAAAGGTTCATGCATGGGGGCCATACATACATCGATATCTCTTCATTAGTATTTATTCCATTTTGAAAACCCTCTAAAATAAGAGATTTAACATTTGAATATTTAATCAAATCTATTTCCTTTTGAAACCTCGTTTCTTCTGGAATAAAAAAAAGAATTACCATGGGTTGCCATCCAGTCCCACCGCTAGCCAACGGACCGCCTATCACAACAGTAATGCTACCACCATCATCTTCATTATTATAAATCTTGGAACTTGATTCACCACCAGTTATCCAAGAGTACCATTCTTCATCCTCGTATACATCATATAAGGGCAGAGAATCATAGTTAAAATCGTCTTCATAGACCTTAGGCTCATCTTGCGACTCGTCTTCGGGATAAGTCGGTTCATAGAACCGGGAGTGGAAATAGCACGAAAGATGCTCCTCTTCCTCGTTTGCACCGTCCCCGACGATGGTTACCGATTCGGTTTCTTTCTTGCTCATCTCCCTTTGTAATTCGAGATTGCGGACTCGTTTTCGGAGCCGGTGGATCTCTTCAAGATCGCAGACTCGTTGTCGGAGTCGTTTGATCTTCTTAAGATCCCGTGAGTCGGAACAAACTCCACCGCTGCCTCGGTCGGCGACTCTGCGAGTAGGATGTTGGTCTTCTCCACGGGCACGTGAATAGAAAATACTTTTGTCGTTGCCTCTATCGGCGATTCTACGATCAAACAAGTATTCACCTCCACGTCGAGCCATTTGAGAACCAAAAGCTTTGATACCAACTGATGCAGTTTCGGAAGCAATCAATGGCTCGAGAGACTCATGATTAATCAAAAGACAATAAACTGAACCGAAGTTCCAAGAACAATGTTCTTATAATAATAAACTTAATCAAAAACTCATTAAACAATAAACCCTAACATCCAATTTATACTAAACAAAGAAAATAGATAAACATGGAAACGAGATAAACATAAAACAAGAAAAGATAAACTATTAAAATAAAAGATTCCAACTCAATTTAATGCCCCTGCATCATATACATAGCAGAATATGTGTTATTTATTTTTTGTTATTATAATCTTACATACAAATATGCAATGTTAAATATTATAGAAATATATATATTTAATATTTTAACAAAAAGGTCATTTTTTTTTCATTTAAGTTTGTATTTTTAAATTTTAAAAATGTAACTTAAAAATATTAATATTTTCAAGCAATAAAGAATTTCAGGTCAACATGCGAATAAGTGTCGTGTTCAGGTTCACCCCTAGTCGACATCTAATGACCATTTAATTAAACAAGTCGCATTTAGGTTGACTTGTTTAACCCTTTTAAGTTAACTTGCTGACTCATCAACTCGTTTAAAACTAGAATAAAAAATATATTTATTTAATAGATACTTCTTTTTTGCAGGCCAGTGAATCAATCAGGAAAGTGTATGACAGAAAGTGTGACCAACTTAGACACCAATTTGCAAAGGATCTGAAGAGTCATGTAATTGATAAAACACGCGCTCTAGTGAAAGATCTTCATTCAAGAATCATCATTGCGTTGCACACAGTTGATTCCATATCAAAACGGATTGAGAAAATGAGGGACGAAGAGTTGCAACCACAGATTTTAGAACTCATTCAAGGGTAACAATCATTTGATTCTAATTATTGAATATCACATAATATAACAATTATTATTATTATTATTATTATTATTATTATTATTATTATTATTATTATTATTATCACTTTGGGTTACTATATTATTATTATTATTTTTATTATTATTATTATCATCATCACTTTGGGTTACTATAATGTACAGTAAGAAAAGGAGGGATTGAAAACGAGTCAAGCCGGCTCGAGCTATGGTAAGCTCGGGTCGTTGGGATTGTTTAGCTCGCTCGTCGGCTTGTTTAAATTAGGGGTGTAACGAGCCGAACCCGAGCTTGACTAGACTTGAGCTCGTTTAATTTCACTCTAGCTCGAGCTCGGCTCTGTTTCAAAAGCTTAAGCTCAGCTCATGAGTAGTTTTTCAAGCTCGAGTTAGGCCTGGGCTCGGCTTGATTGTTATTTATTAATTAACTTATACACATTTATGATAATTCATTATAATTATAATTATAATAATACATTTAACGTACGATAACGTACTATATATTATTTCGTTTTTTTTTATCCAACTTTTGAAACACGTATAGATTAAACCGGATGTGGAAAGCAATGCTCGAGTGTCATCACGCACAATACATAACCATCTCACTAGCTTACCACTTGAAGAAGTCAAAAAGTCAACAACAAGAACCAAAGAAACCGATTATAGACGAGCTTCAACAGAAGATCGAACACTTCGGTTTAAGCTTTACTGGCATGGTCAACAGTCAAACCGCATACGTTGAATCGGTCAACAGCTGGCTTCAAAACTGCATCATTCAACCAAAAGAACGGTCCAAAAAACGAGCCTTTTCGCCTCGAAGGTCCGTGGGCCCACCTATACTGGTTATTTGTCGGGATTGGTTGGCCGGGATCCAAGGTTTGCCAGCTCAGCAAGTGAGCGACTCCATTGAAGCGTTTTTGTCTCATCTTAATGAGCATGCGGTCGATGAAGGCAATACGGGTTTGGCTGAAGATCAGGAGGATGAAGGGTTGAAGTTACAGTCAATGCATTCGAGTTTGACTAAAGTTTTGGATGCATTGACCAAGTTTTCGGAGTGTTCGTTGAAGATGTACGAAGATATTAAGATGAAAGGTGAGAGTGCTCAAAATGCTTATTCAAATTATAGTCGTAGGCCACCACCAAGAGCTTTTAGTATATGATGTGAAATCCTATCTATGTGTCAAGATTATTATGGTTTACTTTCTTTTGAGTTTTGATTTTATTATTTTATGTTTATGTTTATGTTTGCGTTTTATTTATTTTTTTAGTTTTTGTTTGGATGCATTTAATTATGGTTGGGCATATTACATTATTCATTCGATTTATGAACTAGTAATTGAACCACAGGTAAGAATATAGTAGTTGCATAAATAGTCACATTATAGTCTTGTTTGTTTTTGCAGCTTTTGTGGAAGAAAGAATGGCATCCAGGGTGAGTGGTATTGTGATTTAGGAGGACCTGTGCCTATAGGTGATCAAATCGGGTTGGTCAAAGGAACCGGAACCGGTTCAGAACCGGTTCCATTAGTCAACATCACTGTTTAAACCGGTTCCATGGTCGAACCGGTTAGGGAACCGAACCGGTTCCCCAACCCTCGGACCCGGAACCGGTTCTGACCGGTTCCTAAACCGGTTCTTACACTGTAACCGGTTCCAACCGGTTACAGTGTAAAATATTATTTTTTTTTTCGTTTTTCGTTTCCACTGCTTGTGTAGGTGATGATTTGTGTTCTTCTGATTTCTGAAGAGGCTCATGCTACTTTTGTTGTTCACCCACAGAGCAATGGTAAACAACATATTGAACTTAATGCTATGAGTGTCAGCGTGTTTGAATTGATTAGTCTGTATCGTGTATCGTGTAATGGTGAACTTAAATCTGTATCGTGTTATATTTGTTGAGTTTGCTATGTATTATAGTCTTTTGGCTTACGCAAGTCAAATGCTGAATTATAATCAAGAGCGGTGTTATACGATTCGTATTTGTATAACATGTTAAATAAAAAAAACAATTAACATAAAATTCATTTTATTTACTTTAAGAAGTTCAAAAAAAAAAGGTTACATGTTTTAAAATATTCAAAAACAAACTAACAAAACATTAAACTTATAAATATAAAGTTGTGACATTATTTCTAGAAAAGCCTTCTTGTTCGTCGTAATTATTGAGTGGCGATTTATTCATCAGAATTACTTGTAGAAACGCCTTCTTGTTCGTCGTGCACTCGAACATCAAGTGGTGTTTCGTCTTCCAGAGTGGTTACGTGTTGAACACGATCGATTGAGTCCAAGTGATCCTTCAAGCAAATGCACATCTCCACCGACTCCGAATTCAGTCTTGTTCTTCTCACCGATATTACCCTGCCACTAAGAGAAAAAGCAAATTCCGAAGCTACCGTAGAAGCTTGGGCGGTTAGTAAATCACGGGCCATGGTGGCAAGAATCGGAAACTCGGTTTCCTTTACCTTCCACCAAGCCAAAACATCAAAAGTGCCATATTCCTCTTCGGATAAACCGGTAGAGAAATCATATGCACTATACCTTCCTAGTTCGCTTGAAGGGGTGTTACCCCTTTGTTTTTTAGCCGTTACGTTGCGAACGGTGTTCATAAGGCTAATCATGGGGTCTCGTACTCTAGTAGCACTTGAACTTGATGAAGACCCCCCCGGCGTAGGCATGTGTATGTTTGACCCATATTTATTTATATAAAAGTCATACATAAACTTAAAATTCAAGTTAAAATCATTTTGTGCCTCTGTTGAAAAGTTTGGGTCAACTTCATGCATATCTAAGGCTGAAAAAATTTCGTCTATCACACATTCAACCCCCGTAACATTTAACATTGGGTTTAAAGCGGCGGTGCAAGTAAAAACCGGTGGCAATTCAAGAAAGTATTTTTTTAATTTAAACTTCATTGGTAATATGATGTTTGAAAACATTGGACTTTTATTTTCAAATTCTTTAAGATTGTTAACGATTAAAAATAACTCCGAAAGAACCAAGGGACTTGTCGGATAATACGTTCCCGATAGTTTCGTAGTTGATGTTTTAAAAACTTCAAGAAAAGTCGATAAGTCATTGATAATTTCCCATTTCTCATTTGAAAAGGGGATTGCCAAATCATTCTCGGCAAGACTAGAATGAAACATTTGTAAAGTTTCTCTTTGTTTCAAAGCACTTTGAAACATTATGCAAGTGGAATTCCATCGATGAGGTACATCCCAATTAGCTCCCAAAGCTTTTCTTCCCGTATCTTTACAAAATTTTCTATAATCCATTTGTCTTTTTTTACTTTTCTTAAAAACTTCATGTAGCATTACTCTAAAATCGTTTATAACCGATGTAACCTCATCCGAAGCAAGTCCGTCTTGCACGATTAAATTAATGATATGTGCAACACACCTTGAGTGAAAAAATACACCATTGCAAATCGGCGTATATTTTAATTTTAATTTATCAACCGCCGATGTATTATTCTACGCGTTATCAAATGCAATTGAAAATATTTTATTTTCTAGTTTATAAGTTTTTATAACATAATCTAAAATTTCAAACAAATTATCTCCCGTATGTGGATACTCAAAGAGTTCGAAAGCAATGGTGCGTTTCATCATTTCCCACGATGACGGGTCTACCCAATGAGCGGTGACACAAAGATAAGATTCGGGTAGACCATGTGGAGCCGACCAAACATCACTAGTTAAGTTTATTCCCGTATTTATATTTTCAAAATATGCAATTAGTACCTCTTTGGCCTTCTTCCACAATTTTAAACAATAACGTTTAAGAGTATGACGACTTACGTGAGTGTATTGTGGTTGAAGCGTATCTCGAATCATGGCGGTTAAGCGAGGGTTGTCGAAGTGGCTAAACGGCAAAGCTTCTTGAATCACAAACTTCGCCATACGATCTTGAACTCGATCAATTTGGTATGTAAATATTCCGCCTTCACTATCCATTTGCGTTTGTTGCGACTCGACGTTCTGTTTCAACGCCCTGCAATACGGTCTTTCGATGTGTTTCTTCAAATTTGAATTCGAAAGTGGGTTTAAATAAATCCCACAAAACTTGCACCGAGCCTTCAATGAATGGTCACTCAATTCAACCAAATCCCAATTGCACCAAATCTCTTGATTACGATTATGAGGTACAATACGAACGAAACTTGGTCCGGCGGTGGAACCTTGACCAACCGATGATTGTGAGGCAGCCATAACAACAAATATGAATATAGAAGAAGAGAAAACAAGATATTAGAGAACTCAGAACGTTGTAATAGCGTTTTTTTGTATTTTTTTGCGTTCGGGTTTGCGTTTTGAGTGTTGTGATGAACCCATTACACCAAATACCTATTTATACTAGTAGTGGGGTGTTTGGGGAGCCAAAAAAACGGCCATTTTTGACCCCAACGGTCAAAAAACGGCCATAAAACCGTTTCCCAACGGCTAGAACTACTCCAACGGCTAGAACCGGTTCCGAACCGGTTCCGGTTCCTACCCGGTCCACCTCCAAAAATGTCAAACCGGTCCCGGATCGTCGGGTTGAAACGGAACCGAACCGGTTCCTACGAAAAACGGGTAGGAACCGGTTCGGTTCCGGTTCGGTTCCACCAAACCGGTTCCAGGAACCGGTTTTGTTGTCCACCTCTACCTGTGCCTATATGTATTTAATTGGGCCACTAGAAGCCTTAAATTTAAAACAATTTTGCCCTACTATATGATATACATCATGAGTGTAAAATGAGGTTAATACAATAATACTTAAATTTGTAAAATTGAATTAGTTAAATAAACCAAAGAGAGTGTTTTGATTGTACTTATGAACACCAACAAAAAGAAAATACATCAAAGACCATCAGTTGCGGATTTGAATCATGGAAGTCAAACGAATAGTGAAATTTGGAGACATGCTTGAATGCAATGCAAGAAATGATGTCGGATGCTTAATTATACGATAACCGAGTCTCTCACTCTTTGGTCCTTGATATAAGGCTAAATATATATAATTCCTTTGTATATTTTATACAATATTTTATTAGTTTTTTTTGGTTTTTATGATTGTATATTACTAATTTATTTAAATAATGTAGGTCTCGGGACTTGATCGTAGCGAAAAAGGGCGAAAAACAAGCAAAAGCAAGCCAAACCGCAGGATTAGGAAACGAACCGGACCAGGCCACCCCCCCCCCCTAGCCGGAGCGCCGCGCGGCCAGAGAGGGGGAGGCCCGTCGTGCGGCGCAGCCACCCAGTTTTCCAGAATCTTCGAATTTTTATCAGTTTTGAGCCTTGGAAACCTATTTAAACACCCCTAAACTTAACCTTAAAGATAACCTGAATACCCTAGCCGTTTGGGACGAAATTTAGAGCTCAAGAGGAGATATTTTGGAGGGTTTGAGGGCAAGGAATCAGCCGCTGATGTGCTTATTATTTAAGGACGAAGACCAAGGGTTTTATCACCTTTAATCTTCCGTTCTTATTTATTTTCGCCATGATTTCCTTTATTATTGGTTTGTTTGATTTTATTATGCTAGGCTAAACATTATAGATTGCCTAGGCTTATAATGAACATTTGTTAATATTTGATTTTGACTTGGGATTTATTTATCGTTATGGTTTTATGAACTAGTAAAATGTTTAATTATATTAAGTTGATGCGTATGTGTGCTTAAGGTTGTTTAATTAAGTTTTATTATTCCATAGCTGCCTTGATTATTGTTTGTCATTATGATAGATTGCTATTAAGTCATCTAGTTTGTGTTTTTGACTATTTTATGATTGATTTCGAATAAGCTCATAGGAATATCATTATTTAATTAAATAAATTTAAGTGTGCTGCTAACTTAAATAACTGTAAGGTGTTAGGTTATTGGTAGGTTTTTGTTGATCAGAATTGCTAGATTTAGTTCTTCGTAAGGAATCTGTCTAGGTTTGATTGGTTAACTTTGTCTATCGAGTCAATTGAATATATTAGATTGCCTTTGATTTCCGCGCTGTAAGGTAGGATTTCATATAAAGAAACTAGTTTGTAAATAATTAGGTGATCTTAAGGAAACTTGATTTTTAATACTGGTAAGTGTAAACTTATTAGAAACCAATAAGTGTCTTCTTGAGAAGGGTTAGAGGTCATGTTCGGGTTTTCTTTTAAGCGTCTATTTTTTACGACCCCAGTTCCATAACTATATATTTTTCCAGTTAATGATAACTGAAACTTGGGGGATTCTACCTTAGGTGGTTGCTTGTCATCATTTGAATTATATCTAGGTTTAAGTCATCTTTAAGTCTTAGTGATTAATTTAATATTAGGTTTTAGTAAAAAAAAAAACCCCAATAATAATAAATAAATAGTCGTGCCTGTAGTTAAGTCTAAATTTAGCTAGTTAACGTAATTTAAGAGTTCTGTGGGTTCGATATCCGGACTTACTTAGCTGTACTAGAGTCGACCGGTTCACTTGCCGATTAGTAGTTTTAGTTAAGAGTCTGGAATTATTACTTAGTGTCTAGATTAGCGTTTATTTAGTTAATAAATTAACAACTACTTTTAGGACATTAGTCATTTTCTTTTAACAACGCTTAGCAAGTTATAAACCCTTCCCAATTTGATGAAGGTTAAGCCGTTAAGGGCTGTATGGCAATTGCTGAATCATTAAGTGCTGAACCATAAAGATGTCTGAATGGTTAAAAGAGTCTGAATCAGTAAGATCTGAACAAGTTAAAGTCTGTTTGGTTGGACATCTAAATAGCTGTAGAAAATGACTATCTTAACCTCTGAACTAATTTATGCCGAATAGGATGCCATTTTCAAGTGTTTTTTTTTTACTTTTTATAATCCTTTTCAAGTGTTGTGATTGATAGTTTAAAACCAAACATCAGCCTATTTATATCAAGTAGACATGTGTAGAAATACAATAAACAAATACAAGAAAAAAAAGTTCAAAAAAATTGCCTCTACAGAAATCTGTTACTAACGGATTGATTTTAAACACCTGCACATCCCAACGGTAATACCCGGTTATACCCGGTTTTCGGATATTTACAGAACCTGACATAGAGTATTAAAAAAACCTGGTCTGGCCCTGCAGCGCATAAACTGCCTGCTGCTGTTACTTTTTGGGGCTGCACTATTTTTTGACTTCAAACTCCATATTTTTTGTATCAATCTCAAGAGTTCATGTTTATTCATAAAACAACCTTATTTTATTTATTTTAAATATATTTAGGCAACATCATTAAACATTTTCATATGGAAACACAAACAGTTATTCATGAATATTATTCGACTGAAGGGTTTAATAAACCCCAAATGCCAAATTTAATATCAATAATAATATATCATATAAAAACAAACTCGGATAAAGAAATTTGTTATAATTTCTTAAAAATGATGAGATAAGAATAATAACATAATTTACCATGGAGGAAGTGAGGTTGCTTCAAATGCAGGAGAGATGCCCACGAATGATGAATTTGATTGCTTAACTTTAGTTCAAAGATATTCATTGATCGTGTTCCTGTTTAAACCATACTATAATAGTTAAGTCATTCTCGCCTAAAGATTGTGTAAGATAAACTTTGCAAATGTAACGGGTCAAAATGATTGGTACTCACCTTTAAAGTCATAATAATCAAAATACGATCCAAACGGGCCAAAACGACTCATTACTCACCTTTAAAGTCATAATAATCAAAATACAATCTAAGCGGGCCAAAATGGCTCATTTGCTAATCTTGCTTTTTTCCTTCAATTAAAAACAACAAAAGGAGAATAATCAAGGTTTCCAAACCTATAAAGAAAACATCAAATGGATAATTCATTGATCTCCTATGATTTTTTATATTACATGATAAAATTCTGTTTTGTCACCAACTGCACAGCTGCAGAAATTCAATTATATAACTAAATATCTGAGTAACCAGACTTATAGAGCATTTCAATTATGTATAATACACCTCGAACGAACAATCTATTGATTTTATATTATTTTTAAAAAGAATGATAAAATTGAAAAAAAGCTGAAAATTCAACACTATAACATTATGACCTATTCTGTTTTCCAGCCCCCGTTTAATACTTTTAAGCCAACTAAAACTACCAAATTTGTTTCACATTCATCGATATACTCATAGGTAGTGAGCAACTATGATACTTATCATAATACGAATCAAATATGCTTTATCCTTTTCGCATCTAACCATCAAATGAAATAAAAACTTAAAACATAAGCGGTTTTTATATGAAAGTAGCCCGAATTACAAACTACTTACCTCATAGCTCGTCACAATGTACGGCTTGATTCTTGGATCATGTATTCAAGTGCCAGATGCCGTGTGTGTCCCTTGTCATAGTTCATCAAAAGTCCTATGACATCAACTATGTTATATTCATATGGGTCAAAAATCCTCTGTTCTTACTTTGCATTCATATACATATACATATAGATATATTCTTTCAACTAATAATGAAATATTCAACAATCCTCTAAAATTCATGGTTTTATTTGATTGAGGCATTTATACAAACACTTTATAGGCATCATAAGGCTTTATCATCTTTACAACTAGAGAAGATGATCATAAGGCTAATCCTGTTGAATACAAACTCTATGTACAAATAAGCATCAATTTATATCAATCAATGCACAATAGCCCCAAGCACATCAAGTCTCAGTACAACACCAAATATGGTTGAAAACATAAAAATAGCTAGAAATTTTTATCAAAAGCGACCTGGGAAATTTCATCTTTTTCATAGTCATAATTTTCTTCCTATATGTTCAATGCACACATTCATTACTAAGAAATTAACACATTCAACATTAAAAAAGTGTATAGATTTATGGTATGTGAAATAACCTAAAAAGCCGTTTATACACGTACCAAAGTGAGCTTGCTGTAGATCGACCCATTCTGACCCGATTAAACTGAATCGATTCAATCCAAATAATAAAAAATGGGTTAAATAGAACTCCAAAATCGATTAAATCTGACTTGATTGAGGATGGAATTGAAATCCATTGAATCAAAAATAGAAATTTTGCCTGGATAGCAGCAAACTGGAATCGATGGAGCATAAATAGAAGGGTGTTAAGGGAAGGGGAGACGTGAGGAGGTGAAGAGGAATGGGAGACCCGGTGGTGAAGAAGGGTAGAAGGGGTATATGGATCGTTTGAATGGTCCAGTGACGCTCAAAGGTTGTCTGGTTTTATGTTGACGAACCAAACACAGCAACATCTGACCTAATAGCACATTGAATGGTTTCCATTATGAGGTAAACAAACACCCCCTTTATTATGACCATTGGGACACCCTTTTTTCGGCGATAAAATCTAATTATTTCACCAGTTATTTTCGGAAAAGTATGGTTATATTGATTCATAATAAAATATAGGTTTGTTGGATTGTAATAATTCATATTGACTGGTATTGGCCGATAATAATACCTATCATTTTATTGCTGCTAGCGGTCCCAAATTAAAAAAAGGTAGCCCTAGTGCCCTTCCGTTAAAAATGACTTAACGGCGTTATACCTTTTTTCCCGAAATTCAAACTAATGTTTTAGGGTTTTTGATCGGAAGGAGGATACGAGTCGATTGATATAAAGTTTCGTTCGAAACGGTGCTCCAAAACGACGAAACAATGTTTCAATTCGGTTGTTTAAACTTACAATTAACAAAAATCAAGTCGTTTGGATCACCGTTTCGAGCTAAGTTTTACCTCAATCGACTCCAACCCATCTTGACCTTCTTGCAAAATTCTTTTGATCCATCATGACCCATCTCAATTTAAAAAATTATCAAAATTAACCCAAAACAACCCAAATGGGTTTGTTTTGCCACCCTTAGTTTGAAATTAGAAAAAAAGTATAACGCTGTTAAGTCCTTTTTAACGGTGGATCATTGGGGGCCAACTTTTTTAAATTTAAGACCACCAGTGATGATAAAATGAGTAGGGATTATTATCGGCCAATACTTATTAATAGTGAATATTAAAATTCAATAAACCTAAAATATATAAATTGAAATAATTTTAAATTCCAGTTACTACCTAATGCAATAATAAATTACATTTAGAACCTTGGAATCGTCACACCGCAATAGCCACAATATTATAAATTCCGGGTATGAAATAAATATATATATGGTAATGGCACCCACTACAATATACAGACCATCTGGTTAATAAACAATTACGATTTATATATAGGTCTGTTAGGTTAGGTACCCGTGTAAAACACAGGTTAAAATAGATAAATTTATTTAAATAATAACACAATGTGAAATATAAAAAATATGTTCAACATATAAAAAAATAATATATAATTGAATAAATTACACAATACACAGTATGGAAATAAAAAGTTACAAATTCGTAAATCTCTAAATATTTTTTTATATACAGTATTTGTAATTTAGTTTGTAATTTTATCCTTCATATTAAAATTAGTAGTTTCAGTTTGTTTTTTGTTTCAACTCTAGATATGAAACACACAGCTGACCATGTGTTAAAACAGGCTTCTCAAAAACAAACAAACCATCTAAAGCGATTAACCTTAACTTTTATTAATCTTTATTGCAAAACAAACATAAATTGAAAATTTATTTCCTTGAAATTTGAAATTAATTATTTTATCTAAGTCAAAGTGAAAATCTATTACTTATAAAAGCTTAATATTAATAACTAAATAATATATTTATGTTGGTATTAAACTTTTTTAACCAGGAAATAATTATTAAAAAAAGAAAATAATAGATTAAAAAGTAAAAGGAATTAAAGATAAAACTATTAATAAGAAAAATAAATATATATTTAATATGAGAGAGAGGTGGGAAAATTATGTAAGGATTACTCATGTTTAATAACATATAGCATTAAGACCTATGCAGAACACGAGTCAAAATAAATAAATTTATTAAATAATAACACAATGTAAAATAGAAAAAAAATATATAATGTATCGTAAAATAAATTACGTATTACGCAACATATAAATAAAAAGTTGTTGAAAATTCGTAAATCTTCAAATATTTTTTTGTATAAAATATTTGTAAATTTATTATTCATATTAAAATTATTAGTTTCACTTTATTTTTTGTTTCAACTATATATAATGGAACACATAACTGGGCATGTGTTAAAACATGTTGTCTCATAAACAAACAAATTATCTAAAGCAATTGGCTTTGGCTTTTATTAATCTTCATTGCGAAACAAACATAAAGTTAAATTTTCTTTTTTTGAATTTGAAATTAATTATTTTATCTAAACCAATGTGAAAATTCGTTGTTTATAAAAACTTAATATTAATAGTAGTACAATATATATAAAACTAAATAATATAATTATGTTGGTATTAATTTTTTTAAACCAGAAAATAATTATTAAAAAACAAAAATAATATATTAAAAAGAAAAAAGAAAAACATATAAAACTATTAATAAGAAGAAGAAATATATATTGACATGAGAGAAATGAAAAGATTTTGTAAGGATCACTCATGTGTAATGACATAAGGCATTAAGACCCGTGTAGAACACAAGTTAGAATAAATAAATTTATTTAAATAATAACTCAATTTGAAAAACAATAAACATGTTCAAATGATATAAAGATATAATATATGGTAGAATAAATTACACATTACACAATATGAAAATAAAAAGTTTTTGAAAATTCGTAAATCTCTAAATATTTTTTGTATACGGTATTTGTAATATTAACCTCAATATCAAAATTAATAGTTTCGTTTGGTTTTGTATTTCAACTTTATATAATGAAACACATAACTTACCATGCGTTAAAACATGTTGTCTCAAAAACAAACAATCATCTATAGTGATTGACTTTAGTTTTTATTAATCTTCATTGGAAATCAAACATAAAGTGAAAATTTATTTATTTGAAATTAATTAGTTTATCTAAATCAACATGAAAAATCATTATTTATAGAAGCTTATTATTAATAACTAATACAACGTATTTATATAAAACTAAATAATATATTTATGCTTGTATTAAATTTTTTAATCAAAATATAATTATTAAAAAGAGAAAATAATTGATTAAAAAGGAAAAAAATTAAATAGAAAATTATTAATAAGAAAGATAAATGC
The DNA here is from genome assembly GCF_021521415.1 of Bidens hawaiensis. NCBI lineage: Eukaryota > Viridiplantae > Streptophyta > Magnoliopsida > Asterales > Asteraceae > Bidens > Bidens hawaiensis. The sequence goes on from NW_027496191.1 coordinate 103,898, forward strand.
ATTTAATAAGAGAGAGATGTGGGAAAAATTTGTAAGAATTATCTTGTGTGATGTCATGTGGCATTGAAAAACCTTTATTTATTATATAGTATAGATATTTGGTCACCAAATTACAATCTGTATTATAGGATGAAAAAACTCTTAAAAGTTTATAGGTCACTTTTTATTATTTTGGTCACTAAGATTATATCTAAGATATTTTTCTGTATTATCAAAGGGTTGTAGCATAATGGTATTAAGATGTATACATAATTTTTTTTTCTTTTTTTTTTCTAAGGAGTTTAAGCATTTAGCCACAATATCAAGATGTATACGTAGTTATTTTTTTCTTTAAAAGCAGTATTAATGGTTTTTATACCCATTACAAAACAACTAAGAAGTAAGAAGTGAACAAACAGAATAATCTATGTGTGTATTGCAACGACATTGATAAATATGATTTATATAACGGGAAAAGTGATATAATAGATTTATAAAACTGTCCATAGGGTAGTAAATGAGCTAAACATAATCGAAAAGGGTATTTTTCATGTTTAGCTTTTTAAGTTTTGATTGGACAAATGAAGGTTCACGGGCATCTAACCGAACAATTTTTTTTGTTCGCGCCGTTCGTTCATTAACGGAGTTAACTTGTTTGTGAGCATTTCACAGACACAAATGAACTCAAACAATGTTTTATTTGACTTGGCTAACCGAGAATGATCAATATCAACGGTTCAGTCCGGGTACCAAGTTGTGTTGGCGTGTTATTTGATTTGGCTAACTGAGAATGTTCGGTATCAACAGTTCGGTCCAGATACCAAGTTGTGTTGGCGTGTTATTTGATTTGGTTAACTGAGAATGGTCGGTATCAACAGTTCGGTCCAGATACCAAGTTTGTGTTAGTGTGAGGGTGTCTTTTAACATTTTCATATTCATGCATTTAATTTTATATATAAAGTAATCATATAATGCTCATACATATATTTTTTTTATAGTTAATATTTTTGCTTAAATCTATATGAAAATATTAGAAAAGTCATTAGATAAATATTAAAAACCTTTAATTAATAAATATTAGCAGGTATATTAACGAACATAAAAGAACACTTATCGAATGTTCATAAACAAAATTGAACGAACATGATCTCTGTTCCTGTTCTAACATTTAGTTCATCAAACGAATTCCTTGTTCATGTTCACAAGCGAACTTCTCGTCAAGCATTTTATGAACAGTTCTTTGAATATTCAGTTTGTTTACAACGCTAGTTGGTTTTATAGTTGGAGATGAATTAATGTTTATAAAGATTTCTAAAAAAGTGATGTAAAAGTTTACGAGAGCTGCGTACATTTAGCTTCTTGCTTGTGAATTGTGATGGTCCACCCGAAGTGATGTCCATACCGACATAACGCCTGATGAACTCTCCAGCCTTTCACGTTTTAAACGTCTTATTATAATTATATTATTATTTATTTAAAAAATTGAAAATAATGTCCAGATCTGAAAGCGAGCTTTAAAAAAATTTATAATAATAATAGAGGTATTGTCAGGTTGGTTATCGACGTGTTCAAAGGATATTTGATTTTGTTATAATATTGTTATCCTATACCTACCAAAAAGATAATGCTATATTTTTCAAATTTCCATTTTTCAACATGAGACTCTCGCTAATACCCGATGACTCGATGAGTTTGATTAGGCTATCCGTTATAGTGGGGGGCATCGAATCTCCTTCATCGTACCACGTCAACATCACGTTATCACCGCGTAGAAAATGGGGCATCGAAGCCCGCCCCGCTATGGTTTAATGCCTCTTGGACACCCCCAATATATATATATATGTTTGTGTGTATGTGAGAGATGAAGAAAGAGAGGGCCCACCACCCTTCCTTCCGCACCCGTGGTTGATGCTGTCGCTATCTAGTCAAAAATATTAAAATTAGTGTTCCTAATCACCTAAGCAAGCTAGGGTAAGTAGGGTGTCGAACCACGAGGAGTATGCAGTTAGTGTAATGCGAAACTGATTGCTAACATTATGAAGTCAACTATAAACAATGCTGATCACACTAGCAATTGATTTGGTTTTAATATCAAACAAATAACTTAAGCAAGATTCAAGCAATAAACAAAACAAATCATACCCGGGAATCCAAGTAAGCAATTAACAGTATTCTCATGCAACCTAACAGATTAGTTATCCTAAGTCAACTAAAGATTAATTAACGAGCTAAACCGTAGGCATCCACAATCGCTAACACACGGCACTGGTTATCAAACGGTCCCTGCCAGTGTGACTCAACTAAAGGCAATTGTATGCTTTCTTGTAATTAACTAGTCAACTCAACCCTACGAGCAATTATTATAGCAACCGACAAACTAATCGTTCTGATCGACAAAAACCTAAACCGACTGAGTGCACGGACATACTAAACATCAATACTCATAGATTAACCAAAAGATAATTACAATTAGTTGTTATAGTACATGAGAAAATAACTGAAAGATTACGAACTATACATCCCGGGTATGACTCGAAAGGATTACCCGCGATTCGTCATCTCTCGGTCTTCAATCTTGATGTTATAGATCATGTAGGTGAAGGAGAGATGATTGGAATTGATGGTTTTCTCCTTTGCTGCTCTCAAAATGGTTTGGTAACTGCCTCCAGAGATCTCCCTTCTCAAACCCTAACTTTTTCGTTATATAGGGTTTTAAAATAGCGACTCCCTTAGTTTATTTTGGTCTAGCATATGGTACTCCAGTTTTAGCAAATGGTACTCTAGCTCAGCAAATGGTACTCTAAATTTAGAGTATGATACTCTAAATCAACAAACCATACTTTAAAAACTCCTGATGTACGCTCCTCTTATGCTCAGCATATGATACTCTGAATTTAGCTTTTACCCAAATCCTCTGGTTTTGATCATATGCTATCACACATCATCCCGGGTCTTCATTATGTGCTCGTACAAGGCCATATTAACTGCTTTAATCACCTATGACCTGAAATATAACAAACACGTATGAAGTACCAAAGTTCATGAAATAAACAACTAAAACAAGTAAAATAAACACACAAACTATGTACAAATTAACTGAACATCAGTCGTCCAAACGACCATTCTCCCCTCCGCGCCCCCACCGACGGCGCCCCGCGGCGGTGTTCCGCGCCTTCCGCGCTCCGTTCATCCTCCTTCCGCGCCCCATAACAACCTGCCTTAGGTGTAAACTGTTCATATTGATTTTAATGTTCTAGATCTGATTTATTTAAAAACATCATCAAGAAAAAAATTATCATTATGAAAAAACCTTTTTAAATTAGGTTTTGAACCTCAGACCTCAAAGATCTCAAATATTAACCATTATATACAAAGTTATAACATTAAAATAAAATATAAAAGTTAGTGATTTTTATAAAAAAAAATTGAATGACTCTAAAAGAAACATTAATATTAGGATTTCTTGGTAAAGAAAATAAAAAATAGAGACACTACTAACATATCACATGAAGCCGTATGATAATTAAAAAATGTTATACACTCATGTGTGATCATATAACATGTTAGACAAATACATCATATGAGTCATGATATTTTTATGCAGGATTTATAAGTTTGCGCTATGTAGTTATACGACTTGTATAATCATGTGATGTTTTAATGTTTTATATACCAACACAAAAGTGATTAACATGGTCACTAACAAAATAGTATCACTAGTGTATCTATACTTGTACATTGGACCAACAACATTGTTGTTGTGTCTGGAAGCCTAGGTTTTCAAATGAAGACTTAGGTTCGATTTCTATATATAACATTTTGAGAGGACACGCGTGGCTCAAATACTCAATTCGGGAATGCCGAGATCTGTGTGATCTTCTGTTTGGTTCCTAGGGCGTTCGGGTTTTACACCCTAGTGGGCCGTCGGGCTGGAAGATTTTTCCGGAAACTAAAGATAACTTAGAGACGCTTAAGAAATCTGTATGGCTGAATTGGATTTCTATGTTTGTTGCCCTTAAAAAAAATTATTTTACGTATGTAGGAGAATCCAAAGAAAGAAAGAATAAAATAATAATTGAAAAAAGATAATGCAAGAAGCGTGTCGAGTGATGTCGATGATGTATTGCCATTATTAATATTATTTGGGTTGAGAATTTGTAACAGAAAACCCAAAGAAAGAAGAAGTAGATTAATGGCGACACTGAAGCTACCATCAAGTGTTCCTTCTCCTTCACAGGACTCTGAGCAACTCCACAAGGCTTTTGCAGGTACCTTACCTACTCATTATTATTATTATTATTTCGATTTTCCTCTTGCATTTCAGATTTTGTTTATAGTTCCAGACCAGATAGATCTATGTTGTTTTTGTCTCCGATCGTCTGTCATTTTGTTTTGATGTTCTTCTTGTTGATCATTCGTCTACGTTCTATCAATCGGATGCTTTTATTACCATTGATTCGTGTTTGATCGGGTTAGAGTTTTGTACAAATTATTATTATTATTCGGAGATTTGATGCATCCAGGATCAAACTGATTATTATGTTTTCACATACGCTCAAATCGATCGGTTTGTATTTTTATTTATACGGTGGTGCTGCTGGAGGCAGAGGCAGAGGCGGTCGGTATTGGTCGAGGAACCCCGAAAGTCCGAGAGCCCAGGGCGGCTAGAGAAAATGAGCCTCTTAAAATATAGTTTTTTTAAAGTATAAAATAGAAAGCTTAAAAAATGTGTAAAACTAAAAATCGAACTTTTAAAAATTTCCCTCGCAAGAGCGGGCTTGTGTGGTAATTCACCTCGCCCCTCCTCCGGGCCGGCCCTGTATATTGGAAGTGGCGGAGAAGACAGTGGCATCAAAAGTGAGTGGTTGATGAGACAAACAATGATCATAAGTGGTGCTAACTGGTTTGGACTTTGGAGTTTGGACCTCGTAAAAGGTTTAACAAGTTTTATAATAGTGACTACGAATTTAACATAATCCAAAGCTGACCATTTGAACTAATAAATTTGAAATTTTTCAACATGATTTCCACTCATAACTTTAAATAAAGGTCAAGCCTGAGCAAGATCTATGATCTACATAAGTTTCAATTAAATGATTTTGAATCTCTCAAGTAACCATTAATCATTCTTTTCTTGTTATGCATAATGAAAAAACACTAGATTATTATATGCAATTCTGCACACATACATCAAGAGTGTAATTGTCAAAGTTAGAACAATGAATTTATATCACATTCTAAGGCAATATGCAGTTGTCAAGTTTTGAAATTTTTAACTCTGTGTAGGTTGGGGAACGAACGAGGATCTGATCATTCAGATTCTCGCCCACAGAAACGGAGATCAACGCAAAAAGATTCGAGCGACATATCATGAAACATACGGTGAAGATCTTCTCAAAGATCTGGACTCCGAGCTTTCAAGTGATTTTCAGGTTACTTCAGCTTTTAATTTTGGCTTTTTAATTATAATCTGTTAGCCAAACAACCTGTATTTAATTATGTAGTATACTTTTTATAAACAGCATGCAGTGTTGTTGTGGACACTGGAACCAGCTGAGCGCGATGCGTATTTAGTTAACGAAGCAACAAAGAGACTTACTGCAAGCAATTGGGTGATAATGGAAGTTGCATGCACCAGGTCTTCGAATCATTTAATTTTGGTCAGGAAGGCGTATCATGCTAAATATAAGAAATCTTTGGAGGAAGATGTTGCACATCATACTTCTGGGGATTTTAGAAAGGTATATCTCTAGGTTGGTACATCAAACCATTTTTAATCATGTACCCAGTTATGGATTTGGTTGATTTGGATTGCGTTTTTCCCATGGTTTTGAATACCGGACCAGTTGAACCGGGAACCACCCATTTGATGTATATTGGGTTGGTCCCACGACTAGAGCTAGGGATGATAAACAACCCCTAACCTGACTGGGAAAACCGAAACCCGAAATGTTTGAGGGTACATGGTGCATGGCGTGTATGGTATTAGATGATAACCTGATTAGGGATGGAAAATTTTGTATCAACCTGATTACTGACCGTACACAATCCGTGCCGATATTTTTTTCATCTTTTTGGTAACGGTACCATTCGGTTTTATTTATAATTGTACGGTACCAAACTGACAAAATCAATAAGGTAGTTGGTTTATACTTTCACTCATTTTCGGTATCAGTATCTTTTTGCTACGGTGCCGATTCATTCCTAAGCTTCATTACCTGAAACATATATACATCTTGACCAGAACCATATTGTAAACACTTTATTTTTGTTTTTATTCTCTTTTTTGTTATTTAAAACTTAAAACAGCAAGGAATGTATTTGGAAATCACAGCATGTATTATTTTAACAAACTAACTAGTATATGTGATACCTGAAGGGTAATTACCCAATACAAGTCTTCTAAACCTGTCAGAATCTGTTATATATGCTTTCAGAATGATCTTTAGTTATTGATATCATCTGTCTCAAATGATCCTTACAAAGAGTTTTTATTCAAAGATTGGCTTCTGTTCTATATTGTTTTTGTATAATCAAAATTAAATGCGTCATTAATCATCCTGAAAAACTCCAAACAGTGTTTTTATGTGTTTGTTTTTGACATTGCAGCTTTTAGTTCCTCTTGTGACTGCTATTCGGTATGAGGGGGATGAGGTAAACATGACATTAGCAAAATCCGAGGCTAAAATATTCCATGAGAAGATCTGTGACAAAGCTTATACTGATGATGAGCTGATCAGGATTCTTACAACCAGGAGCAAATCTCAGCTCAATGCAACACTCAACCATTATAACAATCATTTCGGAAATGCCATCAACAAGGTATTGTCCCAAACTAGTAATCTGTTAATCAACTTATGCTGTGGAACTGGTCAAACGGGCCGAATTTATAATAATGTAGTTTTTCTTATATTAGTAAATGTTTATAAGAAACTAGAAAAAGGCTGCTTGCGGCCAATCCGATCCTACCTGTACTAGTCCGCCTTGCCCTATGTTTTGAAGATCTGACCATACACGGTTTCTATTTTTTTTTCTGGGTGGCATAATTGTTTTAGAATGTTTTTTCAGCTGTCAGTGCATGGGTTGGTTTGGGCTCAAACTGAAAGGCTTTTGAAAACCATTCAGATTCAGGGTTTTAGGTTTTACTCTTTGGGCTTGAATTTTTTGGGCCTAAACCATTTTGTTAATTGATAACTTTTTGATTTATGATTTATCATTCATTTTGTGCTAAAATATATGGGTAACACTATTTATTAATTTTTTATAAATTACTTAAAATTGAAAAATAAAATAAAAACCTATTAATTTGGTTGGGGTTTTCTCGGTTTCACTTACAGCCTGATGGGATACAGACTAAGGAGATATTGATGTTGTAATTCTAGATTATATAAACTAAATACACTCCAAATTCATTTAATCTTTTTTTATTTCTAAAGTCCTTCATTATTTCTAAAAGTTCCTTCATTGTTTTATTTTATATAGGTTTCTTCTTAATAAAAAATTATTTCTTTTATTTTTAAAAAACAAATTATTTATATTATTTTTAAACTTTTAATATAATATAATATAATATAATATAATATAATATAATATAATATAATATGTAGCAGTTAAATATTTTCTAAATTAATCATGACGTCTTTCGGTTCGACTGTTCCAACAGTGAACAGTAAAACAACCGGTTCGATTACAAAAAACATTGGTCTTACCACCTTTACTCAGCTCTTTATTGGTGTGAACTGTTTGGCTTGTTATCAAGTTAACTTCTTGACCCAGATGTATCTCAACCAACTCATTTAACTCTGTAGGATTTGAAAGCTGATCCAGAAAATGAATATCTGAAACTTTTAAGGTCAACCATCAAGTGCTTGACTGTTCCCGAGAAATATTATGAGAAGGTTCTTCGGTTGGCGATCAATAAACTTGGTACAGACGAAAGGGCTCTGACACGCGTTGTTGTCACTCGTGCTGAGGTGGACTTGCAGCGTATTGCAGAAGAATACAAAAGAAGGAACAGTGTGCCTCTGGATCGCGCCATTGCAAGGGACACATCTGGTGATTATGAGAAAATGCTTCTTGCATTGTTGGGACATGGCGATGCTTGTTGAGGAAAAAGCCGCTGCTGCAATCTTGTGTCTTTCTTAAGAACTCGAATAAAATTTATGAGTGGTGTGCTTGCTAGTCTCGTGATTGTGTGTTTTAACATTATATATGGTTGATGGTTTATGTTATTTATGTGAGATTTGTGTTTTTCTTTTTTTCTCTCTAGACAATACACCAACAACATAAGGGCTGTGGGTGTCGTCCATCCCATGTGGCAACGCACAAATGAGTAGCGGCAAGCAAGCCGTGTTGTAGCTGTTTGTCCGACGAGGTGGGTTTGAGCCTGCAAACATGAGGGCCGACGGTGTTGCAGGGCCACCCCACTCCAACGGCTACAGCATTAAATGAAGTTGAATTAAATGGTAGGCCAACCCGCCCAATGATTATTTAAAAAATAGAAAAACAATTCTAAAAATAAACACACAATCACAACATGCACTAAAACATAATTTTTTTCCAAAATCTCATGCAAATAACACTTTCAATCAAACATGGAAGATAACACTATTTCAACAATTTCTACATGATGCCACAACCCAAAACCCGAACCATCCCGTCCGAAGTCAAGTCAAAATGGGTTAACAACTAAGCTATTTTGCCTAATTAAATTTCATCTCATTTTTTGTATACAATTTCATTTAAAATACTGTACTATTAAATTGGACATTTTGTTATTTATAATAATAACTTGGTCATACTATATTAAAAGATATATTTTAGGCGTTTTTTTATTACATATATGTAGACTGTAGTATATGTTATTGTTTATCCAACCCCCCCTAAGGAGGTAGGTCCCAGCTGAGCCCAGTTGGACCCGTAAGACTCACCTCAAAGAGGGACGTCTGCGCAGAAACCAACTAGATCCGCATGACCCACCATGCTCAGAGACGTGACGTCCTTACGCGCAGTACGCAAGCTGTTCCTGCAGGAAAAGCCTCCCAATGGTGAAGTACCCCGCCTGTTCCCGCAGCTGCGGATACAAGCCATCAGGGAAGGCTACCTGCGCAGCAAGGCTACACGCACAAGGCACTTAACTCTTAAATAATTCAGTAATGTCACCTGAAGAAGGAGTGAGCAAGCCGGGAACATTCCCGCACAAAGCCGGGAACACTCCCGCACAAATGAGCCAGTCCGTACGATACTGGAGGATCTTTTGTACTGTACCTGACGAGGTATGGACAAAAGATCTGACCAAAGATACGACAGCTCACTGACAACAGTATGACGAGCAGCACGCTCTTGTACTGTATGTCACTATCAGCCGCTGCCTACTCACCAACCTGTCGGAGGACGTGCATAGCCTGCAGTTGGTGGAACAAGAATAGTACACAGCCGGCCTGGTCACTATCAGCCGCTGCCTACCCACCAACCACCAGCATGGCACGTGCGTAGCCCACAGTTGGCAGAACAGGAATACTATTCAGCCGGCTGTACCTGCTTGGAAACCTACCTTCGGCTATAAATACTCCAACACCTTGGAATGGTAGGGACACATTACATTACCTTATCACATCTTATCTTTTCTAGCAATATCTTAATATACACTTATATTCAAGAGCAATCTAGTCTGATTCTCACGCCGGAGGGTGGTCACAAGGAGGTACCCCCCCTTCTAAGTGACGAGCTCACGGTGTCTGTTTTGCAGGTCACCAGAAGAACCATCTTTTCCTGACATAACCCCTCGTGGGAAACATCTATTTAACTTCCAGATTATCCGTAATCTTCCCGGGGTTAATTAGTGTTTCTTCATTGGCGCCATCCGTGCATAAAAGCTAGAACTAATTCTCTCAGTTTTTTCAAAACCTCCGAAAAGATGGTTAACGTTACTCCGGTCCCCAGGCCTGGGAGTAACCAAGAAACCCCGGTAACCACAACCCCAGCTACTGGGGGGAACACCGGCGAATACACACATTTTACGAACACTACCCCGGTTACCCCAGCCGGGGCAAGTGCAGTAAATTTTACGAACACTACCCCGGTTACCCGAGCCGGGGCAAGTGCAGTAAACAATCTTCCCCTGGGATTCATTGATACCCAGGTGGAAAGACAACAGACGAGGCCCCTACACCAAACACTTTAACAAGTTAAAGCGTGGGCGGAAAAACGTCAAAGGGAATTCCAAGCTGAGTTGGATGAACGCTTACGTTCACTCCAACAGGCTGACGAATTCGGAAGCACTCGACAACAGCTCAACATGAGCAATGAGTGCGAGTACTTGGACGATGATTCGGAGGAATCCGACACCGACGTAAACCCTCGCCATAAGGCGAAAGGGAAGCGTAAGGAAACGGACTTCCAACCAAGAAGGAATTTTGGAGAAACCTTCAAACCAAAAAACGCGGGTGGAAACCCACGTGACTTCTCTAAAACCTTCAGACCAACCGCTGCAAATGCGGGAACCTCCAAGTTTGCAAGGGACATTGCGGAAGCAATCGCCCCAAGAAGTGCCAAACAGATGTCCAACATCGGCACTTATGATGGTATATCCGACCCAGACGATCATTTGAACAGATTCATAGCGGGGGCAACCGTCAGCAACTGGACGGAACCCACGTGGTGTTATATGTTCCAGATGACGCTGGTTGGAGCAGCCAGAGCGTGGTTCGACCGTCTACCGGTCCACCACATCTACGATTGGGCAGACTTCCAACAGAAGTTTAGCCAACACTTCAGCCAACAAAGAAAGTATACCGAAGAGCAATGGACAATCCTCAATTGCATTCGAGAGGAAGATGAATCTTTGCTAGACTTCATCACTCGCTTCAACTCAAAGAAGCTAAGTCTGGGTAGTATTAGCGCAGATCTTGTTCGCGGTGCTTTCATCCAGGGCACAAAAGACCCAGAGCTCATCCGCACCTTAACGGGTAAAGATGGCATGCCATCCACATGGGATGTCATCATGACAGCAGCTAAACGCTTCGCAGAAACGGAAAAGCAACTAGGTAGAGATCTTCCCCAGAGCACAAACCTCTACACCCAGAAAACAAGAGAAAACAATGTCCTTACCGCCCGACTAAACAAAAAGAGGAAGCTAGGCATTTGGCAGTCAAGGGTAAACTTTGACACCTCATCCGGCTCGCACCCTCGGTTAGGTGGAAAGGATAACATGCCGTCGTCAAACCGGAACTCCAGATGGACGCCACTCATCAAAAGCGTCACCGAGATATTCGACACCGAGAGACTCCCATGGCCAAAGGCTCCAATAATCCGAGAGCGTCACAACGCTGATCAGAGCAAATTCTGTGACTTCCACAGGACAAGAGGCCACAACACCGAGGAATGCGTAGACTTGAAAGACATCGTCGAAGCATTTGTCAGAAATGGGACGCTCACGCACCTCGTGGCGTAATGAACGCTGAGCAGGCTAATGCGTGTAGAACCCCAGTTGGGGAAAACACGAATAAAACTGCAGCTTCAATGTCGGAGACTACATACTGCGTAAACAACGAGATTCCGAACCAAGTGCGTATCGGCTCGAAAGGCTCGATGACACTCCCAAGAACATGGAAGGGAGCTCAATTACACAGTCTGCATGTAGATCAATTCCAAACTTGTAAAAGAAAAGGCCCAAAGCCACTTCTAATGGAAATGATTCTCCTTATCACATTGACGCTGATGGTCTTACATTTATACTTAATAAACTTTCCACACTGATATGCCGGTCTTCACCGCATACATAAGTGGGGAAGTAAGTCGTTGCGTGTGGAAGGCGGCAAACCCGCATAAACACAAAAAACGGCTAACCTTCACGCAGGTCAGTTATAGGTAAAGTTGGGTCATCCCACTAAATGAAAGTGCCGGTCCTACCCGCACAAATCATGATAGAGGAAACCGAACTAACCTATTGACAACCGCGCGTCGAACGGTTAATTTATTCAAAACACTGATATGCCGGTCTTCACCGCATAAATAAGTGTGAAGAAGTCGTTGCGTGTGGAAGGCGGCAAAACCCGCATAAACACAAAAAACGGCAAACCTTCACACAGGTCAGTTATAGGTAAAGTTGGGTCATCCCACTAAATGAAAGTGCCGGTCCTACCCGCACAAATCATGATAGAGGAAACCGAACTAACCTATTGACAACCGCGCGTCGAACGGTTATTCAAAACACTGATGCCGGTTTTCACCGCATAAATAAGTGTGAAGAGAAGTTGTTGCGTGTGGAAGGCAGCAAAACCCGCATAAACACAAAAAACGTCAAGAATTTCTAAGGAAAAGATGAGGAAAACCTTCACGCAGGTCAGTCATAGGTAAAGTTTGGTCATCCTACTAAATGCAAGTGACGGTCTTACCCGCACAATCATGATAGAAGAAACTGAACATTAACCTATTGACAACCGCGCGTCGAAAGGTTAACTTATTCAGAACACTTAGAAAATCTCTTAAGGAAAAAATGAGGAAAACCTCCACGCAGGTCAGATATAGGTAAAGTTTAGCCATCCTACTAAGTGAAAGTGACGGTCTTACCCGCACAATCACGAAAGAGGAAGCAAAACTTTAACCTATTATCTGCCACATTGAAAGGTTAACTTATCCAAAGTACTTAAGAAATTGCTAAGTTAAACTAAAGTGTGCATAAGCGAATCATATATTGTTTATGCGGCAAAACAAGTGCCAAATTAAACTATAATATGCATGAGCAAGTCGTATAACGTTTATAAAGCAAGAGTGACGGTCCTACCCGCACAAAAGATTTATATTCCATAAAAATTCAACTGTTACAAGAATGGCCGGGTATCTACCCGCCTACAAGAATATAAATCTATACAAAGACGTAAATCTATCCTAACAGTGGGAAAGGATTTAAAAGATCAAGCTTCAGGGCCACTCCCTCCAAACCCACTTGTACCCGCACCATCAGTTGGCTGTGGCGGTTCAAGGAAGGTCTTGAGAATGGTTAGCCCATCATCAGCAGCAGCAACTTCGTTCACCTTCTCCACCACCGGGTGCGGGAAGGCGGCATACTGGTTCACTGCTTGGTCATATACAGCTTCAGTATCCACATCATATAAAGGGAAGTTGGAAGGCGGGATGCCCTTCTCAACGAACCCTAGACCAAGCAGGAAGCCAGCCTTTTCCCCATCCTCATGAGAAGCGTTGAGGGCTGCGCTCATGGCATCGTCATATGATGTGTCCGTGAAGACCCGATGCACAACCTACAAAACAAAAATACAAGTATCAAAACATTTTCTAAGTACAAAGAAAAGCGTAAAGATATCATGAAGCTATGCATACCTGCGACAACGCTTCTCGTAGAAGCCATTCCTTGGTAACCAGAGCCTCCTGAAGGGCAGCTTGAGCTTTATTACGGGCGCGTTCGGCTTCGTTCTTTGTAAGGTTGGCAAGCAACACATCTTTGGCTGCAGCCTCTTCGACGCCCTTTAGCTTACACTCAGTGTGGTCAAGCACCCCCCTCTGGTCCAAGATCTCTTGGAGCTTCTTGGCATCTTCCATGGCCAAGGCATCTTGAGCCTGCTGGAGCCTCTCTAATTTGGCTTTGAGCTCTTCATTCTCAGTGCGTAGAGGCTCAGCAGCAGCTTCAGCCTTGGTGGCCCTCTCAGTTGCGTTCCGTGCAGTTTCCTTAGCCAACCGAAGCTGTTCATTAACAGCTTGGGTAGCCTTGGAACGGGCCTCGAGACGGGCCCTGTAACACCCCGACCGATGGCGGATTATACATCGGGGCGCTACGAATTGTTTCATTACTCGTGACACTATTTGGGTGTCAATATTTGATAAATACATTTTATTGCGCATGCGCATAACACACCATAAAGTAACATAAATCACATATCATAACTCATAATATTCAAATACATAAATTTGTTTTGTTATATTTTAAACTAGGTCCAAAGTAAAAGAAAACATCCTACGTGTCCTCGAGTTTCCAAAAGCAGCTACAGCAAACGAACATGTGTTAAAATAAAACGTCAACACTTGCGTGTCGGTGAGAAATCAAGTTTAATAGATATAAATAGATAATAACAAAGCACTGCGCGCAACATGTGTATAACTGGTGTTCAACATAGTGTGTAAACAGATTGTGATCAAGCCTAAATAGATCATAGCTCATAGTTCATAGCGTGCTCCAAATCGAGCAAAAACAAATAATCATTCGTGTATGTGCAAACAAACCAAGAAAATCGTAACAATAGGTCTCCCGTGTTTATCTAATGGATCCATGAAAACTTCGGAATAGGCCTATCAAAGCGGTTAATGATCAACACATACAAATATACAACACTAGTAAACGTCCATAACACATGGGTTTTGCGCAAATAATTTCATAAACAAGTTTAAGACTCAAGTTGTACGAACACATGAACATCCCAAAACGTTAAAAATAAAAGGGGATTAGGTACGAGATTACTCACTTGTAAAAGGTGCGTTGAAAGATAACGCAAGAATTAACCTATAAATAAGAGGTTATTGGTTTAACGATTGGTTTTTATGTCTTGAATATATGCAAGTCACTTAAACAAATTATTTAAAAAAAAAATTATATATTATATATTTACCGAGAATTCTGGGCAGAAAAGAATAGAAGACGGATTGCAAAGAGGGGAGTGGAGGCGTCGCTGAGGATCTTCGGCTGAGAGTAAGGGAGAAAGATTTTGGGGAGTGTTTAAGTGTTTAATTATCCAAAAAATTAGTTTTATTTATAGGAAAACCTTAGGGAACACATCCCTTGAATTGGGGAAAAAGATCTTATCAAATCAAAGCAAAAGATATCAAAAGCAAGAGATATGGTGGCAGCTGCAGGGGATGGGGAAGGCTGACAGGTTACTGTTCATAGCATGGGAGGGGTCAGTCAAAGTACTGTTCAAGACATGGAAAAGAAGATTTTAAAAGATTATGCCAGTTACTTTTTCTAACAACCAAGAGAGTTGGTAAGCAGGCTGCGCCGAAAGTGACTTTTCGGACAGATGTCAGACTTGGCCTACTGTGCCCATACCTTGGCAGGTATAGCACAGAAGATAAGATATTTCAAAAGCATACAGGCTGGCTTAAACTGGAGAAAAGACTTAAGTGTCTAGCGCGAGAAGGCTTGAGTGCGCGAGGGCGAAGGCAGACAGAACAATCCTTAGCGCGCCGCGGGAATAACTACAATCCTTAGCGCGCCGCGGGAAGAACTACAATCCTTAGCGCGCCGCGGGAAGAACTACAATCCTTTGCGCGCCGCGGGAACAGTTCGCCTCGCGTATCGCAGGAACAGCTGGTCTTCACGCAGGCTTCCTTGTAAAGAGTCTGGCGCGTGGAGCTGCGCAGACATCCTTAGGCGGGAAGAACCAAAGGACAAGCAAAGAGTTAAGAGAAAAGGGGCGGGACGGCGGAAGGGAATTATTATTATTATCATTATTATTATTAGTAATATATATATATATATTTGATAAATTTATAAAGATTAATCAAATTTTAAATCATAAAATCGGATCCGAAAACGGGTACCTGGGTCGGGTCGGATTTGGGCAGTTGTCACAGGCCCGAACTTCAACCTCGAGGGCCTTGAAGGCCTTCTCCTTCTCCGCAGCAACGGCGGAGAGTCTCCTGTTCTCCTCCCGGATAGCCCGCGCCTGAGCTACTTCTTGGATACGAGCCGCCTTTAATTTGTCGTTTTCACGACAAAGCAGCTCGACGCGCGGCTGCATCCGGGCAAGGAGAATTCGAAGCTCGTTTGTCAGCCTACCCTCTTGGTAGCTTGACATAGCTTCTCCCAGTGCACCACTGGGGGCGGCGTGGCGCGCCCACTCGACGCAATCCACAGCCATCCGAAGGGTGGTTCCCCGGCGGATGTTCCACCGCGGAACAAACACCTCATTCGAATCCGACACTGCAAAAACAAAAAGCAGTTAGGAAAAGATGGTAAAAAACAAAAATATATATAAAAAGGCCAAAATAACCCTACGCACCTGTAGGGTTGACAACAGGCCGGTAGCCGCCGAACCCATCACCTGAGCCTAACGGATATCCATCCAAGAGGTCAGGCAGATGGGAAGGAGGCAGAGATTGGCTAGAAGCCCCATACATACCTGCTGAACCGGCCGGGGGCGAAGTAGTCGCCGGTGCCGGAGGCACGGTTGAAGCCGCCGCGGTAGAGACCACCGGTGGTGAACTCACTGGAGGTGAACTCACAACCGTGGCCGCCGCTGCGGACGAACCCGCAGAAAAACTCACCGCCGGCTCAGTGAAAGACGCAGTGAATATGGCACTGACAGCCGGCGGAGACGTCACAATTGGAACAGTCGCCTCAATCGGTTGAGCAACTGAACCAATGCTGCAAACAGGCGCAGCAGCCTGGGTCATCGCCTCGGGTAGGTTGACCAAACCTACCATCATGGGTCGAGAGCCGCTCCTCCCCGCATCACCTTGGAATGCGGTAGCATCCACGCCTGCATGAAGACAAGATATTAAAAACAATGGCGGAAAGAAATTGCGGGTAAGATTAATTTATACTTACGAGTTCTCTTCAACTTGAAGGTTCTGACCGGCGGGGACGAACCCAACGGAGCCGGCCTCTTCACGCCGGTCACCGTTGTAGAACTTGGTCGCGCGGCAGTGGCAGCTGTCTCAACCTCCGAGACAGTTGTCTCACCACCACCAGGGTTCCCCGCCACCTCCTCGCTTTCGGTCTCTGAGTCAGACCGATTCACCGGATCGGCAGTAGAGGCAACCTTCACCTTGCCCTTCGCGCCAGCAGCCTTCTTCTTCCGCGTGAAGAAAGGACCATCTGCGGATTCCTCATCAGAAGATGACAAAATTAGAGGAATTCCAGCAGAGGTTTGAGCATTCACAGGGCGAGGGTTAAATAACTCCTTACCTGGCCGCGTGGCGCTCATGATCGGGTGGCCCGGCGGGTAGACCTCCACAAACCGATCCGCCGTTTGCTCCAAGATGGGCAACTCGTTCTCATCAAGAGCACGGGTACCCATCCGAGCGGGACCACCAGCTTCCCGCGGATGCAGGAGCGACTGTAGGTCGTTTCCTTCTGAAAACAAAAAAACAGTTAGAAGAAAACTTTAAGTCAGCAAAGAAGACGGAGCATACCGTAAGGGATAGAGTTCAAACCGTATTCGAGGACGATGGGGATCTGTGGCGCCTCCGCCCCAGCATCTTTCCACACCCGGCTCATCCCGAGCATCACCATCCCGGACTCCGCAAAGCGGTAAACCGGAGACTGGACCGGGGAAATCTTGGAGAACCATTCCGCCTCCTCGTAGTTGAAGGCGTGAAGGTTCGGGAGAGCTCTCCCGTTCTTGAACGTCATCGCTATGGGGACGACGCGAGCGGAGATATAGAAGAACTCCCGTCCAAGACCGAAGACTGCGCTCGGTAGCGCAGATCTTCAAACCCTTGATCCGATTGACCAATGTATACCACCCCTGGATGCACCTCCAGGAATAGAAGGTCATCAGGCAGTCAACATGGGGCTCCACACCCAGAATGAGACACACCCACTCGAAATGGCGGATCTTGGCGATCGCCATTGGGTGTACCTCAGTCAGATGCACACCGTGTCTCTCCAGAACACGGTATACAAACTTCGTCAATGGGAACCTGAGATTCCCATAGACGAAGAATGCATCGTACACCGTCTGATGAGGTGCAGGAAACTCAGGCTCGAGCATGAACTTCCTGACGACGTACTGATAGAGGTCGACCGGAAGAGCACACTGGCACTCGCCAGCAGTACTCTTGCCATCCTTGTCCGACGTGGACAACGGATTCTAGAGGTATACATCGGACTCCTCGACAGTAACCTCAGGATCATGAGAAGACATGTTTGGGATGTAAACAAGAACGATTTCAGGAGAATGCTCGACAGAAAAGTTAGAGTATTCGCCGGAAATCGTTTAGAAAAAGAAGAGAGGTGAAACTGTGAGTTGAGATGCAACCTCTCCTCCCTTTATATACTCATCGCAATGAATGCGATGAATTTAATGCGGAAGAGAGAGGAAAACGCTGGTGCAATGAAACTATGACACGTGGAAAAAGCAAGCTGGCAACAGCTGTTGACAGGACGCGTGCCGTAAACTTCGCGGCCAGGCGCCCGAAAAGTCGTGCTCACGCGCCTGAAAAAGCGTCTGGAATGACCATATACTGTCACGTCGTCATAACTTCCTGCACGTCCTGACACTGTCAGAAGAAACCGTCGGACGACGTTTCAACAGTTTGGACTGTTCTTATCCTTTCACCAACTCTTCGAATTTCAAAAAGATTCAAAAAGATTCAAAAGTAAGCGGGACTATACCCCTTACCTTGGCAACCAAGTAACTATAAGACAAGTGCGAGTACAGTGTTAAGGCAAAACCCTTCACATACTTAGCACCTGCAGGGAATTGAAGCCAAGAATACCTCGGCGACCAAGTAACTATAAGACGGGTGCGGGTACAGTGTCAAGGCAAAACCCTTCACATACTTAGCACCCGCAGGGAATTGACGCCAGGAATACCTTGGAAGTAAAGTAACTATACGACGAGTGCGGGTACAGTGTCAAGGCAAAACCCTTCACATACCTAGCACTCCGCAGGGAATTGAAACCAAGAAGGATCTTCTGGGCCATGCTTGCGGAAACGGGAATAACATCCCCGCATAGCGGGAACGTCGAGAACTAGATTGTTTGAAGCTCCAAGATGGAATTGGTTGTTTTAACATAATTGATCACTATGTTCAAAACTACCAAAACCTCATGGAGAATCTATACAAGTGGAACTCAACGCTCCTGACTTGCGAGGAGGTTACAGACCTACCCGCATCATACCCAAAGATCAAGCAGAAAAGTCGTGAATTTCTGCACGTGACATTAGGACTTCCGCGATAAGAATCCCCATGCAAAACCTTAAAACTAAACCCTTTTCGAAACCCTTTGCTTAAGTCCAAAAGTTCACCTCACTTATTAACAATTCATGAGAAGAACATTGGACTGGGGGGACTTGAAGAGGTAGGTCCCAGCAGAGCCCAGTTGGACCCGTAAGACTCACCTCAAAGAGGGACGTCTGCGCAGAAACCAACTGGATCCGCAGGACCCACCATGCTCAGAGACGTGACGTCCTTACGCGCAGTACGCAAGCTGTTCCCGCAGGAAAAGCCTCCCAATGGTGAAGTACCCCGCCTGTTCCCGCAGCTGCGGATACAAGCCATCAGGGAAGGCTACCTGCGCAGCAAGGCTACACGCACAAGGCACTTAACTCTTAAATAATTCAGTAATGTCACCTGAAGAAGGAGTGAGCAAGCTGGGAACACTCCCGCACAAAGCCGGGAACACTCCCGCACAAAGCCGGGAACACTCCCGCACAAATGAGCCAGTCCGTACGATACTGGAGGATCTTTTGTACTGTACCTGACGAGGTATGGACAAAAGATCTGACCAAAGATACGACAGCTCACTGACAACAGTATGACGAGCAGCACGCTCTTGTACTGTATGTCACTATCAGCCGCTGCCTACTCACCAACCTGTCGGAGGACGTGCATAGCCTGCAGTTGGTGGAACAGGAATAGTACACAGCCGGCCTGGTCACTATCAGCCGCTGCCTACCCACCAACCACCAGCATGGCACGTGCGTAGCCCACAGTTGGCAGAACAGGAA
Source organism: Bidens hawaiensis (assembly GCF_021521415.1). Lineage (NCBI taxonomy): Eukaryota > Viridiplantae > Streptophyta > Magnoliopsida > Asterales > Asteraceae > Bidens > Bidens hawaiensis. The sequence goes on from NW_027496191.1 coordinate 123,565, forward strand.
TACTATTCAGCCGGCTGTACCTGCTTGGAAACCTACCTTCAGCTATAAATACTCCAACACCTTGGAATGGTAGGGACATATTACATTACCTTATCACATCTTATCTTTTCTAGCAATATCTTAATATACACTTATATTCAAGAGCAATCTAGTCTGATTCTCACGCCGGAGGGTGGTCACAAGGAGGTACCCCCCCTTCTAAGTGACGAGCTCACGGTGTCTGTTTTGCAGGTCACCAGAAGAACCATCTTTGCCGGACATAACCCATCGTGGGAAACATCTATTTAACCCCCAGATTATCCGTAATCTGCCCGGGGTCAATTAGTGTTTCTTCACCCCCCCCCCCAAAAAAAAACTAGATATTAATGTGTTCATTATTATTAGAAACCCAAAAACATATTAAAATCTGGACACCCAACATCCAAAAAATCCTATATGTAATTGTTCATAGGGAAAATTCCCAAAATAGCCTTTTTTAGAGAGAAGATTCTTAGAATAGCTCTTTTTTTCTCAAAATAATTTAAGATTTGGACTGGCAAAACGTATTGGGAAAAGATAAAAATAATGAGGGAATACTCCAAATTTTGAAGGAAAGTAAGGTAGGAGACGGGATTTGAGAAAATAATGAAGGTAAAGTCCAAATTATTTTGTAATCTTGGAGCAAAAGTCCAAATTTTTCCAAAACTTTTTCTTTCAAAAACCCGTCTTGAGAGACTGTTTTTTTATGTTTCGTACCTTTCCCGTCCATATTTTCAAATTCTTGGAAAAATATATTTTTTACAATTATACCCCTGAACCACCACCACCACCTTGAACCACCACCATCACCGACGCCGTCGGCCCCACCCCATCACCACCACCGTCACTATCACAATAGCCGCCTCCACCGTCAATTTCCGTCGCCGGAGAAAACCACCACCACCACCATACATTTTTCCGTATTTCTAGACCCAAATAGTTCTTGGAACCGGGATTTCTCTTAGCAAGCCACATGAGAAATCTACCACTACTTGAAGTTAATTATATTGATGGAATAATTAGAATTCATTTGAATAAATCGATTAAACACTGACTTTGCTTCATAATCACAATGCATTAAATGTAAGATATGCTTATAAGTTATTACCACTCCCTATGTCCACCACTAGAGGCAACTTCGGGTCTTCAAATACATCTTCCCAATTTGGTTCTTCAACAGGAACCTATCAACAGAAATGAGCTGGTTGAAGGATATTGAGGCTTTGATGGGTATGGTGGTGGTGGTTTTCTCCGGCGATGGAAATTGATGGTGGAGGCGGCTATGGTGATAGTGACGGTGGTGGTGATGGGGTGGGGCCGACGGCGTCGGTGATGGTGGTGGTGGTGGTTCAGCGGTATAATTTGAAAATATGGACGGGAAAGGTAAGAAACATAAAAGACAGTCTCAAGACGGTTTTTTGAAAGAAAAAGTTTTGGAAAAATTTGGACTTTTGCTCCAAGATTACAAAATAATTTGGACTTTACCTTCATTATTTTTCCAAATCCCGTCTCCTACCTTACTTTCCTTCAAAATTTGGACTGTTCCCTTATTATTTTTATCTTTTCTCAATACGTCTTGATAGTCCAAATCTTAAATTATTATGAGGAAAAATGCTATTTTGAGAATTTTCTCTCTAAAATGGACTATTTTATGAATTTTCCCTTGTTCAAATTAAATATACGCAACATATGGTTTTTGAAACTTTTTCGGGTGTCAAATTTCTAGGTTTTAGGGGTTTTGGATAAACAAGTTAGATGAACACATTAATATTTAGTTTTGTTGGGTTTGGGATGAACTATATCGTATATGTTCGTATATATATAATCGTCATATCTATCTACCTATTCTAATAAAGTTAAATAACTGTGGACACTTGTCATGTTTTGGTTAATTCTTACCATTCTTTTCTCTCCAAAACTAACTTAATTAATCCTAATCTATGTAATAGATCAATAATTATTCACTTTCCTTTTATACTCTATTTATATTTCTATTTTTATAAAAATAAATATTAAAATATTCTTTTACTATATATTCCAAAATACTTGGTGAATCCAAAAATCAACAATAAACCATGCTTGTCAAATATTGAAAAATCATATAATTTAAATGTTATCATTAATATATTGTACTATGTATATTGTGGGAGACTGTAAAAAAAAATAGAACTCGAATATGCTTTCATATTACAAAGTTATTTTTTAATCATTAAATTATAAATATATGCTTAAAAGTCAATCAATCTTTTTTAAATCAATCAATTTATCTATTACTATTTATTATTTATTATTATTATTATTATTATTATAAATTGTCATATAAATTTATAAATTATAAATCTATGCTAAATCTATTCATTTATTTTTCGGTTAATTTAGTAAACTATATATCTGTTAAAACGTAAAGATAGTATATATACCAATCACTTTCAGACATAACAAGGTTTATCATATTTTATTTCTTAGTATTTTTATTTAGGATTGTTCCGGATTTTTGTGGAACTTAAATTTGATTTTTATGGGTCAAAAGTTGGTAAATAAATTGTTTGGTACAAGTTAACTACAGTTATGATCAAAATTTGTTACAGGTAAAAAATAAGAAATCTGAGTATTTTTAAAAGTTTGAGAATGCAAATAGATTTATTATCAAATTTGTACCGGTTCAAAGTGTTGGTTTAAAAATGTCAAACAGATGAAAGTTAGAATTTGTACGTGCATTTTTTTATTAAGTTCATTTAAAAAAAATCCTTTTGTGATATAAATAAAATTAAATGTACAAATATTATAGATTCAGACATAGATGTAATATATTTTTTCAAATATGTTATGTAATTATTTGTTTTACTTGTAATTTTATAATTTGGATAATCACGTGTGTGACACGGGCTCTAAAATTAGTAATGTAATAAGAGACGTCTCAAGTATGGATTTTTTCTATAATTTATAAAGAACACTATAAACTAGTACAAATAAAAAGTGGGTCAAGTTATTTTACAAATAAGGACAAAAATAACAATGATGAGAAATTTGTATAAAAAAATAATGAAAAACTAATAAAAAAAGCTTCCTGCTAGGGACACCCCCTAATACGCCGCGTATAGAATACGCGGTGTATTAGGGTACAGTTAACCTAGGACTGATTATGACAGTCATAGGTTGTCTCGTCGTACCTTATACGCCCCGTCTAACGCTATACGGGGTGTATAGTTCCCATTTGAATTATTGAGTCCTGGCTCTCCCTCCCTCTCCCTCATTTCTCTTTTCTGTTATACATACACACATTTTACACTAATATCAACATACACAAACACATATTTTGTAACACACACATAACACATATTTTATAACACACACCTGATAAACGAGAAAAAAAATGTTATGGTTCAACCATTTATTTCCATACTCGAATGAGGAGGAGCCGAGTTACGCGCTTAACGATCAGCCTAGCACGTGGTGGTAACCGGATTTGAACCAGGTTTCGTTTTATATTGATTTAGTATGAAGTCATTAGTTGCTTTTTTAACTAAGACATGTTACATTACGTTTTGTTAGGAGTATGTCGGTTATGATATTCAGCCTGAATAGTCTTATGGACAGCCTAGCTCGTCGGGCGTATCTGATGCATCGGTTCCATGGCGTGTCTACACCGACGTACTTGGTTGCCCGCTCACGTACCTAACAATCATATAAAAATGGCCAACATATGACCTTGTTGTAACGCGGGGTCATCTGTCGGAGGCACTGATACCGGACGAAAGGGTCGGTACCCTCCTGAAACTGTAAGTGTGGATAATCGACTAATATGTCGTCACCCACTATCCACCTCGGGCGCTTGCCCCTGCCCCTATCCCTGTCCCTGCTTCTGCTCCTGCTCGTACTCCAACTCCATCTCCACCCTATCGTTCTCCATCTATAATAATAATAAGAATTAAATAATAATAATAATAATAGTAATAATAATAACGGTAACAACAATAATAATAAGTCAATAATAATAATAATAATAATTCAATAATACTAATAATAATAATAATAGTAATAATAATAATTCAATAATAATAATAACATTACCAAAAATAATAATAACAAAAGCAATAATAATAATTCAACAACAACAATAATAATTCAATAATAAAAAAAATAAATAAATACCAGAGGCGGCGTATAACACTATACGCCGTCACTGGCCTTCCCTACCAAACAAACGGTCCGAATACGGCTAGAATCTGGTTGTCTGTTATGTCATCCAACATATCATCATCATCATGATCATCTCAAAATCCTTTACCCCTATCATCTATGATTGAGATAAAAAAAATTATTCGAGACGTACCTCGTGTCGTGGCGGTGTATCGATGTAGTAAAATACGGGAACTCGTTCAAGCGAAGTCGTTGGAAGGTGTTTGGACGTTTGTGTGTGCTCGTGTGTGTTTGGATGGTGTTTGGATGATAATGAGATCTAGATCGCAATACAGGTGTTTAAAGGGGGGGGGGGGGGGGGTAATACGCCGCGCATAGTAATACACGACGTATTAGACCCCTTTTAAACCCTTGTCTATTTAAAAGGCCCCCCTCATTATTATTATTGTTATTATTGTTAGTTATTATTATTAATTATTAATGTTAATTATTATTATTGTTAATGTTAATTATTATTATTATTATTATTAATTATTATTTTTAATTATTATTATTACTATCATTATTAATTATTATTAATGTTAATTATTATTATTATTGTTAGTTATTATTATATGAAAACCCGAACACTTTTACAAATGATATTATTACATTGATACAAACGTTATTACAACCTTTAATGCAGAAGTGTATCAACCTAAATCAATTTTTACAACGGGCATGTGCTTAGTTTGGCTTATGTTTGTATACTCATTCAAGCGGTATTCGTAATGTTTTTGCCACTCGAGTGCTTCTGGTTGCGTGTATCTTGCCCAATTACTTACCGGCCACGATATTGGGAAATCCCCTTTCAATTTTACATTGATCCAGTGATTGCCTCCATATTTAACGACGCCTATAACTGGAAGATCCGAAAGCAGGTTAGGACCATGTCTCATCAGGAAATAAGATCACTATCACCGCCATGTAGATTCACTAGCACACACCCACATTCTTGAGCAACCAGGTGTCCATGAGGGGGTACGTGGAACCAACGACGCTCTGGTACCGGTCTAACCGTATTGAACCAGTCTAGTTTGGAATGAACCGATATCATAGTAATCGGCACCCTCTCTGTTGAACATTAAACTCCCCCACGCTTGGTTTGTGTCCATCTCATTCATCAATCCTTGCCTAACATGTAACATCTCAGATTTTTCGAACCCGTATTCGTTTACATAAAACCGATCCGGGAAAATTTTCGAATCTTTATTATTAATTATATCAACTGTTTAAAATTATTTAAAGTTTCGTATTTCATTTTATACCCTTTAAGTTCTTAAAGTTGTTTACTCTTTGTTTTAACTTTAAAATAAACAAGAAATAGATATTATGAAACTACAAGGACCAAAGTTGCCAAGAAATGAAAGTTCCCCTTTCCTCCCGGAGCGTTGCGCGACGGCACACCACCTAGGTGGCCGCGCGGCGCTATGGTGTAGCTGACAGACCGTTTTTGCTTAATACGTTTCCTAGTTCGTTTTTTGCCCAAAATCGCTTATTTTAGGACATAATCGAGTGTTTTAAGCCCCATGAAAACTAATATAACTTAGATACATGTCCATATTAATTACTTGTTGCCCAAGAACGAATTTTACTGCTTGTAACATTGATTTGATCATTAAAACTCGATTCGGTTTCCTAAACGAGTAAATATACTAAATATGGTTCGTTTTTCCTATTTCTATATAAACAACACCTATAATCTCTGCCACAATCTTCCCTAAACATTAATATACGATTCCCAGCCGTCCCCTACCTTTGATCATCATCTTCTTCGGTTTTCGCATTATTATTGAAGATACAAGTCTTGAAGTTTGACTTTGCTTAAGCACCAACCTTTGACTCATCTTCTTGATTGATCCTTTCACTTTCCGGGTAATTTGTAAACTAAGATCATTTATATATATTCCCTAGTCAATAAACTTCAATCAATTTTTGGTGGTTGAAGGGTGTTGACTGGTCAATTCGTTTAAAACTCGTTAAAGGGCAAAACAGTCAACAAGTTTGACTTAATGTTTTCTCATACTTCTGATTGGATTCAACGTTTGGTGCAGAAGATTTTTATTCTCGTAACGAAATTTTAAGGCTACTGACCAAAACCCGACTTCCGACTCGCTGTTCGGATTCTGGTCAGTACCAACTCTCTAAAATCTTAAATATAACATAACTTGAGTTCTAAACGTCATTTTGGATTGATTCCAGCGGCCAAAAGTTTGTTTTTACTTATATTATCATATCGCAAAGTTTCAAGTTCTGATCATTTATCTCGTTCGACGCGTAGTGGACGATTCGTTTAAATCTTAGTACGTTTATCATATTTATTAATCACTTGCTTTTAATCTAAGGTGAGTTTTATCATTCCCCTATTTTACTGAATTTTCTAAACGTTTTGGGGACATAGGCGTATCTCATATTATATACACATATATCAAAAATTAGAAAACGTATAATTGTGTGTGATTGATTAAATATACTTTTTATGTGTTTACTTGTTTATGTGCGCATTCGTATTCGGAGAGGTCCAACACACTCCCTTGTATAGGGTTCTCATATTATTTACCTGTGCCCGATTCGCTTGGCAACGATCTTATTATTATTTGCTCATGGTTGATTTACCGGCACCCGATTCGCTTGGCAATGGTTTAATTGACACCTTATTTGCTCATGATTTGATTTCATTACCGCAAATTATTATGTTTTGCTTATTTCTTTATTTATTATATTAACATTAATTTTAGTGTTAAAAAAACTGGTGATAAACTCACTCAACACGTGTTGTTGACAAACTCTGTTTTCTACGCATATGCAGGTTGCTATTGAATTGAAGTTGAAGTATGGACATTTAGAAAGACGTTAGGATTTTAATGGAGATAAATATTATTCAAATCTTTATTGGATTACATGTATTATATTATTGGTTTGTATTTTGAATATTTGTGTACTGTATTTGGAAATAATTAACTTAATAGATATTGTCACATTTTATTTATGATAGTATCTTCGAGCTGTGAGCAATAGGATAACGCCCCGGCATTTCCGCCTTAGGTTGGGGTGTGACATAATATCAACCCAGTATTTCTTATGCTAGGGCCACATCTGCCATTAGGGACCCGTTGCACAAGTACGTTCCTAATGTGCATCACATCACATCACATCACATTATATTATATTATATTACATGTATCTACATAGACTGATTGCTACGTCTATTACGGCTCGTAGTCAGGGCGCGAAGCACTGCAGCCTCCGTAACCTATTTTTTTAGGTGTCTAATGACTGCCACGACCGGCAACCTCGCTTGGGGGTTTGCAGACTACTTTGTCGGTATTACCATAGGCAGGCATGAGGGCCTTTGTTGGGTGGCTCGTACGTCACCCATCTTGCGATCTCGTTGGGGGCACGGAGACCTGGTGGACGACTTACCTATCCCAGCGATCGCGGTGCATTTAGTCGAGCCTCCCCCACTCGCGGCAGCAGAGGTGCAGATTTCCGATCAGCCTGTCGATGACGAGGGGGTCGGCACGAATGCGGATGCTGGTGGGGACGCGCCTCCTGATCTGGACGCACGTGAGGTACGTTTTATTATACTATCGTTTTACGGTCACTTTTAATTCTTCTATTTATTAAACGTTTTTTTTATTGTTTTGTTATTATCCTCCGCCGCAGCACGTTCCCCGTACATATCGCATGGTGTGTTTGGATCCCGCCACTGAGGCCCAGTTACAGGCCATTGAGGGTGGCATGATACAGATGCAGCAGGGGATGCTACAGATGGCGAGATCTACATAGTGCCCCCCTCCCCCAATTTGACCAACGATGTAAGCACGTCGGGCGTTAGACGCGGACGGGGCAATGACGTGAACCACGCCGGTTAGGGATCGGGGGTCAGACGCAGGGGCGAGGACGACATCAACGTTCATGATATTGCGTTTACGTGAACGTCCTTATTTTTTTTAGAGTTATTAAATAAATAAAATAGAGCCTTCATTTAATTAGGCGTCGTGTTACGTATTTAATCTAATTAAATAATAAGAGGAAAGAATAAGGCCATGATGGTTATTGGACTTAAAAGTAATTATGAGCCTCAAAGCTTTTGGGTTTAGCCTATTTAAACCCCTAAACCCTAATTTAATTATTATCCTCATCATTTCACCATCATTCTCCAATCATTACCTCACACACCCATACAAACAATAAAAAAACCTATTGTACACCAAACATTCCAAATCCAATCCACCATCCTAGATCTAGTCCAATCACTTATATTCATTTTATTTCATTTGCTCGTTAAGATTAATAATGAATGAACCGAGTCAAACCAACATAAAACAAACTCGATATGAACGAGATTTGAGTGAATCAAATAAATATCAATAAACATGAGATTTGGCAAGTAATATAAATAATGATATACATGGGATATATGCACACATATGTATGTTTTGTCCCGAGAAATCCACGGGTTAGAGATCCGGCGAGGTTCGGCGAGATCCGGGTTGCAGACACGGAATCAGAGGGGTGATTTAATCGAACCAAGGAACCCATAACGGACCCCTATCTGTTTGACGTGAATACGCACCAAGGCGGCTCGAGTTGCGGGCTTAGTTAGAACCTGATCCAAACCCAACTAACCGTATGCGACCCGGAACCCTGTGCGAACCAGATCTGGAAACCACCGTGCGAATAGATTGACCGGAAAGAAGTCGCGCGAATTCTTTCGTGCGAATTGTTCTCGGGAAAACCATTCGCGCGAATTAGTGGTGCAATTTGATTCGCATCCCGTGCAAATTCTTTGGCATGCGAATCGTTGAGATGCGAATCATTGTAATGCGAATCTCCTCCCGTGCGACTCATTTTCTTTGATGTGATTGTCATGGTGGCTGGGAATGGAGGGGAGTGGCGGCGTGGTGTGGTCGGAGAAGGAGCAGGCGGCGGTGTGGTTGATGAGAACGGCTAGAAGCGGTGAGGGAGAGTGATGGAAAGAGGAAGGGTCGCCGGAGTAGAGCTGCCGTGGTGGCGGTGTGTGGCCGGAAGTGGATGAAGGTGGCGGCGGCTGTGCCGTGGAGTAAGAAGGAAAAAGGAACAAGAAGGTGGGGAATGGTAGGTAGGGGTGTGCAAAGTGTGTGACCCGACCCGACCCGATACCCGATCCAACTGAAATTAAAAGACCGTTTTATGAATCGATGAGAATGATCGGGCATCGGTCTTTATACAATCGTCCTTTCACATATAACCAAACCCAACAACAAATGCTCAATCATTTGAATCAGACATGTATGAATCAAGGCAAGGATACTTGGGGAGGATTCAATTGCAACTTTGCAAGCATCAATCCATTAACACAGGCTCTTATCTTCATCAGGTACACCTTCATGCAATATATATATATTTTTTAATTTGAAGTATGTGTTGAATGTTCTCCTAGATTCATCTTTAATAACTGATTATAACATTATGATTTCTCAATTTTGGTGCTTAATTGACCAATATAGGCTTAGTTTATTGTTTGATTCACTACACCCTCCAATTGTTTGATGAAGTGCCTCAATGAACATTTGTTTAATTCTTGTTCTTTACTGATTAATTGATTAACCGTTTGTGATATATTGAGTTGTAATGAACTAGTGTAACTAATTTAGTGATTATAAGATATCCGCAGACAACAAAGTTAATATATGACATCCGCAACCAACGGTTAATCGACCTCGCGTTGACTAATTGTTATACACATTGACTAATTGGTAAACATACCATGAAAACATAAACAATGTGATCAAACTGGACTTGATCACTTAACAAACTTCAAATCAAACGCAAAGAAAAAAAAAGCAAATATGATTCATAATCATAACGAACTTTCAACCAAACATAATGATAAAAATTCAACCAAACATAATGATAAAAAAAACAAATACGATCCATAACAAACTTTCCTCTAAATATCTGTTCCCGGCATTCCTCTAAATATCTGTTCCTGGCATTCCTCCCTACGGTGGTCCTTATAATTCGGATTAAATGTTTCCAAAAGCCTTCTAAAGCCCACACGCTCCACAAATGAAAACGGGAGTTCATCAAGTATAACCATCTCGGTTACAGCTCTATCACAAGCTTCAACACAAAATTTCCAGCTTTTAACCTCGCAAGTACCGCCCTCAACATCATCATTCTTCTTGATAAATATATTGCTTTGGTTTTTTAAGTAGTCGTGGTGTTTCTCGCATCTACTAGCATGTCTACGCAAAGACGATGTGCCATTTAAATGCGGGTCTGCTGCCAATTTAGCCGAACAGTGCTTGCATCTTGCCTTTTTATTATTTTCCTCGTCTTCAAACTTCTCAAAATCAACCCAAACACTAGCCTTTTTAGACGCTCCCGTATGTTTAGAAGTCCTCGCCTTTTTGGAACGTGTCGTGTTCTTGGAACTTGTCGTTTTACTTTTCTTTTTTGCAACTTCTGTTTCAACAAGTGGTGATTTCCTCTTATCTCTTCCATGAGATTCGTCGCTAGATATATTCTCAACATTCTTTGAATCTATCTACGTTTAATTAACACAAAACGACCATAAAAAAACACATCAAACTATTAAACATACCAGATAGTACAACATAGAATATGTATATTTGGATTATGTGAATTGGTGAAGCAAATATATTTGATTCTAGACCAAGGACATCAATGTAGAAAACATATGACATAAAAATAATTACTTATACCATCTGGATTTGATAATTGTATAGACAAATTATAGATTTTTGACTGAATTAAACTGTGAATAACTTAATTTGAATTTTTATATATTCATTGGTATGCATGCAGGCACTAAAATCATGTATTGAAAGTAGCAAGGAAACAGCAGTAGCAGCTTGATTTTGATATAACGGAGAACCAAAACCCTAATGATTGAAGAGAATGCAGTAACAGGAGGTAGAACCAAAACTTTATTCACGTTACTTTTATAAAATGCGTATTTTTTAGGGTTATATGGGCCATGTACGTATCTCAGTTGTATTCCTGTTTTTTTGGGATTTTGAAATCGGTTTTTAACGGTTAAGTCGGTCTTCAGTTGACCCGACCCGAAACTGATTGGGCATGAAACTAAAGACCGATTTTATAAGCTTGTAAATAGGGTCGGTCCGGGTTCGGGTTTTTTCGGGCCGGTTCTTCGGGTTTTTTCGAGTCGGGCCTAAATGTGCACACCCCTAATGGTGGGGGTGGGGTGTGTTAAATAGGTATGGTTTGGGGGGTGTTTCGGTAATTAGCCAATATCTTAAATAATAATAATAATAATAATAAAGAAGAAAAGACATATTAATACATGAATGTAAGACTTGGTCTCACCCGAACTCGATTTAAAATAGGACCGAAATCCGAACCCGAGACCGTACTCATTAAGAAAGGAACTTAGTAACGAGAGATGGCTTATAGGAATATGTATATAGTAAAAAAAACAAGTATGTATATGGAAACTTAAGATAAAGTTAAGAAATAAATATAATAATGAGATAAGTATAATGATAAATATAAATATGAAATAAATATATAGGATAAGAATATAAATTAACGAAGTCGGTTCGCTACTAAAATAAAGTTAAGTGTATTAAAGTAAGATGATCGGTTAAAGAAGAATACATGTCGGTTCGGTTAACTTAAGAGTTAACTCCGTTAACTTAAGAGAATAATTAATAAACAAATAAAGGGAATTAATAGGTGTACATTATTAACAGTTAGTCGAGCTCAGATGAAAAAGGGCAATACTATTAATTCAGAAAGGAATCGACTGCAGGTGAGTTTTAGCCCCCTTTTTCCTTTAAACGTTTTTGGGGCTGTATGCGTATTCGTATGTGAAAGAATAGATATATGTAACTTTAGTTAAGGACATATATCTTGTAAGAACGTGTTTTATATTAATTTATTAATATATTTCAATGCTTGAATAACAGCTGATAGAATAGATAGAGCTATGGAATAAGCCCTACTAATGCTTGTGTAGAATATTATATGGATATCAATGAGTATGAATGCTATGTATAGAAGAATGAGTATACGTTCGTGCGTAGAGACTTTGGGCCTTATTCATGCACAATAAGTTAGGATGACAAATCCCTCTAACTTTATATGGCTCGGTTATGAGCAAGGATAGGAGGCTAGGTCATGAGCAAGCGCATATGAATATAGTTACGAAACGATTGGTAGACAGACATAGAGAAAGTAAATAAAGATTATAAACGTTATGCTATGTATAAATGTATGAAAGATGCGATGTATTTACAAATCGTATGTAATGAAAAGAGAAGAAACGTAAGAACTCACTCAGCGTCTAGTTGACTTTTAGTATGCATACAGATATTGTGATGACGTGGAAAGCTTGAGGCGCGTACGAGGCTATCCATATTGAAGAATAGATAGAGAAAGAAGTTGCTTTATAAATGTTTTAAATTTCCGCTCAATTTGTATAGACTTCCGCTGTAGCAAACTACGTTCACGAGTAAATCCAATGCTAAAGTAGGGTACCCGGGCTCGGGGCCTTACATTACGGCCCCCGATGACAACGACTTAGGGAAGTTTATGTAGATTTTTATACTTTGTTTTAGTTGTTGTATTTTATTTTAGTTGTGCAAACTCGTTGTTTTGTATATAATACATGTTTTGATGTATCTATTTGTCTATTGTTTTGAACGAGCTCTTAGAAATCGAGCTGACTGTTAATCACAACTATTTATTAATATTAAATAAAAACAAAAAAACACATTTATTTTATAAATTTATTACATGAAAACAACAAAAAGAAAAGAAAACAAAGAGAAAAAAAACATAACAAGACAAAAATTGGTGGGTTTTTTTAGAAAACCCCCTAATACACCGCGTATAGCCCTATACGCGTATTAGAGGGGGTTTTAGAAAAACCCCACGGTTTCTCTAGAAAATCTGTAAAAAAATCATAATTCAAAATTTAATAAAAAAACGAGAATAGTGAAAAACAAAAAAAATATTTCTACTCTCTTCATCGTTCTAAAAAAAACAATGTTGAGGAAAAAATATCATTATGTCTTTATATTTATCATTGTATTTTGTATTTATTTTCGTCATTGATTGTGTATTTTTTCCTTTACATTGCTTATTTTTTTTCTTGATATTGTGTTATATTTTGCGGTCAGCTGTGTCTTTTTTTAGTTATAATTGTTTTTTTTATTTTTGTCATTGTGTCTTTTTTCTCGGTATTGTGTATTTTCGTCGGGGTTTTTTTTTTCAACGGGAATGAAGGGGAAACATTTTAGTTTTTAATTTTTTTTTCTCTAATTATATTTTGAGTTATGATTTTTTATTATTTTCTAGGGGTTTTTTAGTGGTCCCAAATCCTTCTCACACTTCTTATTTTTTATTTCTTTGCACTTTAACTTTTCCCATAAAAAGTGTTGTATCGACTGGCATAAAATATTAAAAAAAACGAAGATTCAAATGTAATTAATCTAGTTAATTAGGTGGAATTATTGATTATATATGGAAAATATATTCTAATAATTTAACCTTAAAGGACATAAACCATAGATATTACATTAAAAATATATTCTAATAATTAACGTCCAAGCTAAACTTTAAAGTCAACGTAATTCTGGTGAAGATAACATAGTGTGCCTAGAATGAAACAACAGAGTTCTTCAAATTAAAGAATTTGATGTCCTAAACACAAGAATAAAGTCAACGTTCTAAAAAAAATTATATCGAAAAACAAAACTAAATCTCAAGCATTAATTAAATATATGACTTTATGTTAAATAAGGACAAGATTTGCTTTATTGATTCAACATGATAAATGACTTTAAATATATATAGGGTTAGCATATTTTAAAAACTCATATAAAATTTAAAAAAAACCTTTGGAACCATAAAAAAGCATTTTTTTTATAAAGTGAAAGAGCTTTTATACATTTTTAGGAGTATTTCATGAAAAAAAATAAAAAAATTCATCAAAAGAAATTTGTTTTCTAAAAAAACCGACAAAAATTACTCTTATCACATGCTACATATGTTACATGTATTTTTACATAGGATGTTACATATGTAGCATGCTTAAAACGAGGATTTTGTCTATTTTTTTTTAAATTCTTTATGCGTTATTTTATTTTTATTTTTGATGAAAATATTCCTGAATGTGTATAGTAGCTCTTCCAATTTTTAAAAAATAAAAATACATGTTTTTTATGTTGCTCTCACAACTGGGATTGGTTCTTAAAAGAGCCTAGCGCATTGAGTTTTTAGAACTCGAAAAAACTAAATGTAACAATTTTGTTTTACATATATGTTATATGTATGTAGGTTACATGTACGAGAAAAAAATTGTACATTTTTTTACACCGAATCAACTTCTAACATAAGAGTAACGAACGTTAACATTACAACGAACTCATTACCCATCTTTAAAAGATTATTTTTTCTCCCTTACTTAATTTTTTATAAGATTTAATCTTAGCAACAAATTCCTTATTCAATAGAGCATTCCCAACCTATCTCCTATCCCCATCTCTATAATTACACTAAAAAACACTATATTTTTATCTTTTGTTTAATTAAATAATATTTCTTTTATACTATTACCATTACGGTTTTCTCTCCCCACCCTATAATTTATAAAAAATCACTACATTTTCTCCAAATTTATAAAAGTTACTACCTTTTCTCTCTCCACCCTATAATTTACACTCACGACCACTAAAAATCCCACCCTATAATTTACAAACTCCCCTCACGTACACATGGGAATGCTCTACGAGCATTCTCAATCCGTTTCCTAAAATTATGTGAGGAGGATTTGCAAATTATATGGTACGGTTATAAGTGATTGTGAGTAGAGGAGAGAGAATTTATATGGGAAAATTGCATTTAATGTTTTACTGTAGATACTGTATAGAAAGAGAGAGAAAATATGATGATAAATGTATAAAAAATATTATTTAATTAAACAGGAGAGAAAAAATACAGTGTTTTTAGTGTAATTATATGATATATTGATATAGGGTAGGGAACGGACTAGGAATGCTCTTATGTGGTTCATATTAGTTATTTAAGTTCTTACAACTTATCAAGTTCTCAAAATATATTTCCCCTATGTATGCATGCATGTATGTATTAGTATAATGCTTGATATTATTGCACTATAAAACTAAGTGAAAGATCTCCAGAGAAAATACCAGTTTATATAACTTTTCTGAATCTACTATCGTTACTTTCCAGTTTACTCATTGAAACAAGTAAGCTTGATTTCTCTTCTCCATTTGGAAAAAAAAAACATTGTAACGCATTTATTGAAATTTACGAAATATTTGATTACATATATGGTTATGAATTTTATTGAGAATGCTTTTTGATTGGATTGACTCCGATAGTCAGCGATTCCCTTATTTATATGCAGTATTGTAAAGATCGGGACTAGTCAGAGAATAATTGCTAATCGGCCGGTGACTGATTAATTTTTGGGTAACCGGCCAAAAAATCGGTAGTCGGGCCCAGCCGGACACAGACGGGCCTTAATACAATCGTTTCTAGCAATTTACGGCAGTTTCCGGTCAAATTCCGGCGACTCTAGTTTCTGGCCAATTTTCGATGATTCTATATACATTCTATATACATACACATAAGAATGAGTGTGCGTGTGTATATATAAAAGTTACATATAAAAATGTATATGTATAAAAATTAAGCATAAAAATTACATATAAAAATATATGTTTATAAAATTGAAATTTATTTATAAAAAACTCCAATATGATTAATCACGTTTAGGTTCGATTAATCTCTAAGTCTCCATTCCATCACTGCACCTCCCAACTATCGAGCTATGAGGCTGTTTTGATCTCAAAAACTGATCGATTAACTAAGGGAGAAGTCGATCATATGCGTTTTTTTCTTCTAATTTTCATTGATTTTTTCATTAAGAGCCCTTTGTGTATTTGTGCTCCACTCATTGCGCAATCAAACAAGTTTTCTAAGCATATCTTTTCACGTTTTTAAGCATTTTAATTTCATGTGAACTCAAAGGAAATAAGTTTTATAATAAATTAAATGATTGATGTTGATACGACGTTATAATATAATATAATAGGTTGGAGCTCAAAGCACATAATAAAACTGGAGTGCTTTCATAAGAAAAATCATTTTCGATCATGTGACTCCTATATCAACCATCATCTATGCGTTTGAGTGATTATAGATCATCATCAAACAATTTCAAAAACCAAAATTAGCTACATATAATTTGTTAATTTTTAGAATTTGAAGACTCTAGAAAAGTGAGGGTTTAAAGCGATCACTTTATTTCACACACCGCCTCAACCCCCGAGCTACCCCTGCCAATATTAATTAATGGCATTTATATTGTGTAACGTATGTCGTATTTAAATACTGTATGATGCAAATGTAAATATTATATAATTATTTTGTATTGTAATCATGACTTTAAAAATCTTTTGAGTAATATATGACGGTCTTCGGTATTTTTCTGATATTTATGTTCATAGTGAAAAACAGAAGAAATAGTGTTTTAATTAATTATCCGTGTGGTACATGTCCCGAGCTAGTAACATCATGTAGATGTATATAATTTTGGGTTTTCACTAAATATTTTGCAAAAGATTTGATGTTGTGCATTAATTATTTCAAAGAAAGTGCAGAATGGAGGATAACAGGATGGAAGTTGAGATGCTAAACTCAAATTCATCTGCGGCGACCCACACTCTCATCCAGAAGAAGGAGGTACGTGAGAAGACGCGATCATTAAAAGAAATATACGCGGCATTGGATCAGCAACTGGCCACAAGTTCTCGTGTGAAGAGGATACGGAGAATGCCAAAGTATTTGAAAGACTACCAGATGTGAAATTGTTGTTTGGAGCATTAGGGTGTGATGAACCGTTAGTAATTTCTGTTTGTTTCGGTTTTTAATGCTTTGAGAAAATGTTTTTATTTTATCGTTTTAATAAAGGAACCGCATTATCAATATTTACTATGTTTATTTTTAGTAACGTACATCGTATTTAAATGTCGTATGACCTAAATTATAATGTTATATCTATACTATATATCATGCAAATAACAAGGACCTTTTAAATTATAAGAGGTACTACAATTATCAATATAATTTTGAAAATTTAGAGGTAATATGGTCTTTGCTCACATGATCATGTACAGTTAAACAATTTAGTTTGAAAAATAATTACAATAGTGGTCCATCAACTTAATGGTAAGTTTTATAAACTTATTGAATAGTTACACATTTACCCTCTTATTCTAAACCAACTGCCCACGACCTTTTAACAGCCATATCTTTTTCACAGGCGATTATTTTTTTAAGAAAAAGTACACAAAAAAATGAACATTTTATTCTCTTTAATTTGAGTATGGTATTGCTAAACTTTTTTAATTTTAAAAAATTAGCATGTTTCATGATTATCACTTAGGATTGGCAAGGGGTCGGGTCAGGTCAAGTCGGGTGGGCTTAGTTTATGTGTCAGATCGAGCTACGTGCTCAATCGTCGATTGCACGCGTACTGGATTTGCACACGTTACACCCAGTTTTGGGTTATGTGCGTATCATCATCTAGTTACGATCGTGTCGACATTAGTTTTGCGTTCAATGTCGAGTTGCACGCATACTGGCATCAGTTACACATGCAATGTCCTTTATTGCTCATTACAATGTTCAATGTAGCGTTACTCGCGTACCGTCACCAGTTACGAGTTCAATTTAATTTAAAATACGTATATTGTTTTACCCTTTAATTTTAGTTATCTTCTGTTAATTTTAAAAATTCTTACATGATTACTTTATCCCTCAATTTAATAATTTTATTTAAAATTCTTATTGTTTCTAAATCTTTGAATGTTCATCAAATGATTCCGTGGCATGTTGGATAAGGGTCTCAAAACGTTTTGCTGCGGGTCAAAACAATGTAGTGTGTCAAATAGGAAAACAAAAGTTTAAATATTGCACTATTATGTAATTTTTTTGAGTAACATGTATTACCTTGCAATTTAATTTATAATATACATACAATATCATATGTTTTGTTAATCACATTGACATTTTTGTTTTCATCGTAACATGTTAAATATTTCCTTTATCAAGAGGGCAATAGCGATTTTTATTAAAGTGTGAAAACTATTGAAAAAGAAGATGCAACATATTCATCTTTATGTCTTAAAACCTTAAAAACAAAAAACACTACTATACTTATAATGTTTATTTTCGGGGTCAACTTTACTTTTCAAATGTTGTCATAGCTTCTCTTACATACATACATAACAATCGATTTTTGAACAATGGGATCCTATATTTTCGGTGTTTAAAATTTGGGCCGATCGATGTTTGGGTCGGGTCGAAGCGAAAAAAACATAATAACAAACATTATCATAATAAACAATGTCACTTGAAACGAGGAAAACAATATATTACGCATTCTTAAAGTTATTCCCTACGACTTTTCGTGTTTTGAAAACGAATGCAAGTAATTCTTTTTTAATATAATAAATGCAAGCATCATTTATATAATTTCGTCTCGTTGGTTAACATGATAAGTTGAAATTGGTTTTCGTTAAGAGGGATCCCATGAAAGGTTTTCCAAATCAATTTCTTAAAAGTATTACTTCCTTTTCAATAATTCTTGCATAATTAGCCCTAAAATTCAAGTTTTTAACAAAACTATGTAACAATCTAACAACAGTTTGATAATCAAGTCTACAACATACAATTAATAATATAAAATCAATCAATATTGTATTAGCTCTAAAAATTGCCTTTTATCTAAGACAAATTCAGTGGAATGAAGCTGTGGAGGCGGGCCAAGAGGAACAGAGGATGTCACACCCCAACCTACGGAAATGCCGGGGTGTGACCTGTTGGTTCATAGTTCATAAGGTACTATCATACAATTTAAATATGATAATATCTAATTATTCATTAATTCCAAATTTTCAATCAAGTACACAAAGTTTAAATAAATTACCAAACAATCTAAATTAAACAACCATTCCAACACAATTGTCTTTTATTAACTAAGGTCTCTCTAAGTGTCTCTTCACCCTAGCTCAAACCAAATGATAATCTGCAAATGCGTATAAAATAATATAGATTTGTCAAAACGAGATTGAGTGAGAAAAGTCACAAGTTTTGATATAATAATGATATATAAATAAAAAGCAAAACTAATATTGTGAGTATAAATCACTCAAACCATGAGCAAATTAAAGGTGTCAATTGACCATGCCTCTCGAACACGTGCTATTGCTACTATGACAAAACAAATACAAAATAAAGGTGTCGGTTGACCATGCCTCTCGAACACGGGATATGGCTACTAGGACGGCGCATGATCATACTGACTTACTAGACTTCTGATGGACCTTTCCGAACGTGATAAAATAAAACGACTAAACAAATAGCAGTTAATCATTTAATTTATAACACACAACACTCAAGTTTGCTAGTGCAAATAATATATAATATGTAAATATGAATAAATATGCAAATTGTAACATTTCTGTTTTTTTTCCGTTTCATGTTCTGTACCCGACCCGATTCGTAGAATTATTAATAAAGAATTTTTTTATTTTAATTATTCCTTTTATATTTATTTAACTATCCAAGATATGCAAAACTAACCCTTAAACAACAAAAATCCGATTTTTGTATCCAATATCAAAGAACAGGGACCTAAGTGCAAATACTATTATAATCCAATATTCCTCTTTCCTTCCCTTCTCCATCCCCGTCGTTAATACCACCCTCCCTTTCTTGAACCTCAATTCTCAGGCTTGTTAATACAAAATTGATCTCACCAAATCTTTCGTTAACCAAAACGCTTCACACCGACACTGTAATTATAGAAAACTAATCAAAAAATCATAACTAAATACGGCCTAAATGAATCGCGATTGACCGACCTCTAAACTACTATTTAAACGCAATAATAATTCAATTAATCGTGCACACACAATCCCTACAACATCATGACCATAAGCCCTAAGCTAATTGGTTCCTTCATCGCTGTTAAGATCCAATTCGTGTTCGACTTGGAACCGTAACCCTAAGTGGCCATTATCCTTCAATCCGTTATCATACAAGGTATTAATAACATGCATTCAGTTCATTTTTGATCGTTTAACCAAAACCCTAACCTAATTCTAATCGAAATCAATTAATTAAACGGATTTAAGGTCTAGGGTTTATAATGGATTTGGGGATAAACATTCTGGGTGTTTATAAATAATGGGTTTCATGTTGTTAACAGATAGGCGGTCTGGTCTGGTGGTTTGTGTGCTCGTGTATGTGCCAGAACCGGCCTGGGGCACGGGTTCGAGCCTCCCCAGGCCCGGTTTTTGTATTTATCTTTAAAATGCATTTTTTAAATGTTTTTCTATTAATATTATATATATATATAATATTAGTTAAATGATATTTTAATAAACCGAACCTCGGGATGACTATTTCCCCTCATCTCGGCCCTAGTTTCACAACGTTCTTTTATATATACATATATATATAATGAGTATAAATATATTTTTATAATAAATATACTTAAAATGTTTTACCACTCGTCTAAGTACACCGATCTAATA
Source organism: Bidens hawaiensis (assembly GCF_021521415.1). Classification (NCBI taxonomy): domain Eukaryota; kingdom Viridiplantae; phylum Streptophyta; class Magnoliopsida; order Asterales; family Asteraceae; genus Bidens; species Bidens hawaiensis. The sequence goes on from NW_027496191.1 coordinate 144,369, forward strand.
ACTTATTGACGTTCAAATAGTAAACTGCTTAATCCATCTATTACGTAACATGTCATCAAAACTAGTATTTACTTTTCGACAATATATATATATATATATATACTCATATGAAATTTTAATAATTAATGTTTCATTTATATATCTAATGTTATTAACACTTAAGATCGGCTATTAGTTATTTAAAATCCATGTAATTGAGCATAGATGAAATATATCGTTAACGTTAATAATAATAATAATAATTAATAATAATAAATAGTAATAACAATGATAATAATAATAATTAATAATAAATATAATGTTATAAAACCTAAAAGACGCCAAATCATTCGAACCAATTAAAATCAAAATGATGACATTGAAACTAATAATATCCCATCAAAATCAAATCGTTATGTCCTATTAATTATTTTCCTCGTTATTAATTATAGTATCGTTAAACAATTAGGGCATCTTTGTTGACGTATCTCAAAGGTTTGAACGTGTTTATCCTCATTTATTATTATCTCGTCCTCACTAATCCGCTCACTAAAGGTAAGTAATTCACATCCCCCTTTTTACCGTTTTATATTTGGGGCATTATGCGTTAAATCATTTTCACTACAATTCCACTATTTGCGTTGTATGATATTGCTCAATTAGTTATACGTGACTATGTGTTTATTTTACGTATTGGTGGTTGGTATCTCATCCCCATCCTCATTAGTATGATCATACGCCGTCGGAGTAGCTCATTATCCATGAGATTCGAGTGAAAAGACAACTTTTATATTATTGTTATATTGTTGTTATGCTAGTTGTAGTATTTCATATTATCGCAAGGAATTGTCATTTTTATATTATATGTATTCAAAAACCGTGATTACTTGCTCAACTTTATGTTGACAAACTATGTATTTTCCCACGTGACGCAGATAGCTACATTGGATGAAGAATCAAGAGATTAAAGAGTAGTTGGACCTTAGGATGCATGATCAATCAAAGACTATTTATTTCTTTATATTAAATTGTTAAGTTTATTTCTATTAGACAATGTTTGTGCTTTTGCGTACTTGAATAATATGAATTTAATAATTTAGATATTGACACGTGGATTTATTTTAGTGTCTTTTGAGCTATGATGCAATTATGTCGCACCCCGGCATATTCCGCCGTAGGTTAGGGTGTGACACAAATGTCCCCAGAATGTTTAAAAACTGTAAAATGTGGGGAATAACTTCTCACCTTATTACTTAGGCGAGTTTAGATAATAATAACAAGAATAAACGAGAAAACCGTCTTTTAGCGCGTTGACTAAGTTAATCCGAAGAGACCTGAAACTTAGAGATAACAAACTAGGATTAAAACCGAGAACATGGCCGCTGGAATCAATCCAAACGGATGTATAGAACTCCGATTATGAGATTTTCAGTAAATAAGCGAGCTAGTTCCGACCAGAAGTGATAGAAATCGATTAGTCAACTTTGTTGACCAAATTGACTCGTTAAATACCCTCAATCTTAGAAATTGATTGAGGGTTATTGATCATTGAATAGTAGAGAACATATTTACAGAAGACAACTTACCCAGAAAGTGTTTAGATCGATGAGAAAAACTGAATTAAACACCAGGAAACACCAAAGTCAACCTTGAACGTGAACATACTCAAGAAAATATTAAAGAATGAAGGAAATTCGGGATTCTCTTGAAAGTGACGACTGCTACAGAGTATATTAGGGTTTGGGGAAGATGTTTGCAGGTTATTATGGCCTTGTTTAAATAATGAACGGAATAAAATGCCAAGTTTGGACAAAAGGCCCGTTTTAGTGAGAGATCTTGTTTAAATGACGAAATCGAGTGAAATAACACCAAAATTCGTTCTTGGAGAAGGGGAAAATTGGTGGACATATACCATGACTAGGGGTTTTTTTTAGAGCTTAAAATACGGGATTCGGTCCATAAATAAGCGATTCAGAAATTAAACACGAGATTTAACCAAAATAAACAAAACGAGCTGGTCTGAGGGTTTGGCCACGCCACGCGACCAGGCTAGGCCATCCTCCTCGTGTAACGCGGCGTGGAGGGTGGTCTGACCTCTTTCGTTTTGTCACTTTTGGTCCCTGAAGTTCCGAAAATGCATTTTTAGCCATTTTAAGAAATTTTGAGAGTTGTTAGGGACTATTTGGCATGATTGAAAGTTATGAAGTTATAAACTAAGTTAGATACAAGTTTTTTGTTAATACAAAATACCTTATTTAAATTCCTGGGTCGGGCAAACGAATATCCGAAGTGTTACATAGGATAATTGAGTGGCTGGAGAGGGAGGGAGATGCGGAGGCTGGCCGGAGTTTCAAAGAGAGGAGGCATAAATGAGTGATTGGTGAGTTTTGGTTGAAGCACAGTGTGTTGCGATGTTGAGCGTTATAACTTACAATGGCTGCACTACATCTGAGCTTAAAACCCTAACTCCTAACTAAACTAATGAGATTGCAATCATCACAAACCGTTGAGACGTGCAACTCTCATCACATTCATACTTGTCAGTTTGTCATGCCCTAAATAATTTTTTTTTGTTTATGCAAGTTCAGTACCAATCACTTTATAACACCACTAATATGCATGTAGACAATCAAATCACGTATGCACACTACTTTACCTTTTTTACAATTCGTTGTGGCTTTAGTTTAAGCATCTCTTTCATCTCCTGATTAAATTTCAGCTCTAACTACTTACCGGTTAACACACATTCAATCCTTTATGTTGATTAAAGATCACAAAACCCATAAACATACTTTATTAATAAACTAGGTTTTATTTCCTGTATTACGGGGATTGTTTTACATTTTTCGTTTCCAATATTTATATATTTTTTGGATTTTAAATTTATTGTAAGTAAGTTAATAATATAGCAAGGATTTGATTATTAAAGGGTTTCACAAATAAGATGTTTGTTATATCCCATTTAAAAGCTATTGGTTTTTATTAATCCTAAATATCTTCTTTTGGTCACTACCGGTCCCAACTAATACATTGGTTGTTGACGGACCCAGCTTTTAACGTATTTGTTCCTAACAGTCTGTGACAAACCGAATCCTAACGTCGTTAGTTTCAGGTCGCCGGAAAAAATTTTGGCCGGAAAACTCAATTTTTTCCCCCAAAACTCAACATTTTCGTCAAAACATCTTGGTAACTTTGTACCGGACCTTTCGGAACCTTTTTTAGTAAAAGCCCTAATTATTGAGGTCGCCGGAAACCCTAGAATCATCGTTAGAATCGGTTGATGGTGCTAAACTGGTAGTAGTTGGTTGGCGGCGAGCCAATTGGTGGTGGTTGCGATGTTCAGGTGGTGTTTTCCGGCAACAAATTTGACTTTTCCGGCAAAAACGTTTTTCCGGCGACCTAAAACTAACGGCGTTAGGATTCTGTTAGTCGCGGAGCATTAGGAACAAATACGTTAAAGGTTGGGACCGTTAGTAGCCAATTCATTAGTTAGGACCAGCAGTGACTAAAAAGCAATAGTTGGGATTAATAAAACCAATATACCTAATTATAAATAATATCTTTTAAAAAATCGGATAATAATTTATAGTATTTTTCTATTTTATAGGATTTTCACATTAAATAGTTGGTGTGATTAATTTTTAATTTAATGAGATATTATAAACCGTTTAAGGGCTATCTGGGTTTGATGAGACCTATACCTGTGAATTTGGGTCAAATACATAAGAAACCTTCATTTACAAATGCAGCCATCTGATGGCTTGAGAGAACGTTAAAAGCAATCAGAGAGCTTTTAAAAGTTTCGTTTATATAAATTTAAGATATTTCACAAACACGATGTATCCAATATATACGCATAAACCAATATTTTAGTAAGAATCCTACACAAAAAACTACATCCCACAAACCATATACATATGCGGTAGCACGCTCGCATTATTAACCCAATACACACCACACCAAATATTACAAGTCAATATAAAAAAAATATGTGCAAACCCGTAGCAACACGTGGCACTTATGCTAGTATAATATAAAACAAAGGTAACAAAGACAAAACAAATATACACCCATAAAGGGGCTGGTATCCACTGATGGATTCGGATAACTTATACACCCAGAAAGTAACATCTCTACCAATCCAAGGTAAAGAAAGGAGGTATGTGGCCAGGGATTGTTTCATTTATTATTATGCATATCTCCATCCGAATTGAGTTGTAATTCTCTCTTCGTGGGCACCTCTTTATTTATTGAAAATTGAATGTTTAGAAACCGTACAGAAAGTGCCTAGGATTAATTAACCAGAACTATTTCAAAAGTTACATATTTGAACTAACGATAGCTCGATTGATGAAAATCTTAACTTTTGATCAATGACAATCTTAAATTTTATATTTTTTTAGACGCAATAACCGATAATAACTCATAATGATAATATGATCAATAACAATCATAATTTTTACTTAGCAATTCGATTTTTGGGGTGTTTGGGATTTTTTATTTTACCTCCTTATAACGTAATAAAGGCATAAAACTATAAGTTATAAATTTGTAACTTATACTTTTATGCACTCACAAAACCTACTTTTCCAAACACCTTATAACTTATAGCCCATAAGTTATAAGACTATGTGTAGTGGATGAGCTACAAATAGAGCGATTTTTGATACGTAGCCAACGGTGGATATCTAGCCCCCCCCCCCCCCCCCCCGCGGGGGGTTGTAGCCCACAAATCGCCCCACCCTCCAATCATTGATTGCCACATCATCATCACCATAACACAAGCAGGCGACATGTTTGTGCCCCCCCCCCCCCCCCGTCCGCCCTCTTATTGCCCCGGGGGTGGTGTTCTTGCCCTTGTCGCTCACATTTGTAGCTCCACTACACATGACCTAAACTATAAGGAGCTAAAATAAGGAATCCCAAACACCCTTTTTAAAAGAAAAATAACTCCTACTAGTAACTTTTATATATGATGTAAACAACTTAAAACATAATGAATTGGATTTAAAATCAATCAACTATTTACTAGAAATTAGAAACGGACATAGTTACTCTTTCAATAAATTGGAATGGCTCTTTACAAAGAAGTGTGATTTAGTTATTAAAGGGCATTTAGCTCGATGAGTTATTTATGTCAAATGATGTCCCTCCATTAAAGGAGAAAAAATGAATAAATTATAATTTAATTGTTAGAATCCAATTTAATATATGTAACTAGGTTATTGACCCGTGTACGATACGGGTGGAAATATAAAAGTTGTCAAGTACACACATATAATTTCAAACGACAAGATAGTTTTTAATATGTTTTTTGAGACGTCAGTATGATATAAAACTGCAATTGATATTCATATAGAAAGAAAGTACTACAAAACATGAGCTCACAAAAAATGAAGCTACATAATAGAATGTTTACAAACAAAATTTAAAACTTTATAACATAAACTTCACAAACCATCAAATATTTCCTTATAGACAACGTTGATGCATCCATATCTTGCTTGCTTGACTTAAAGCAGATAGTTGATGCATCCATTTAGCAATACCTTAGGATGACATAGCCTTAAAATGAGTGTTCTTATAATATTTGTGCAACTATAAAAACAATAGATTATGATTAATAAATTGAATATATATATATATATATATATATATATATATATATATATAAAATCATAAATTATAATGTTTTTTTATCATTAAAGGTCATATATATTTGCACCTCTCTAGTTGTTGTATCCTTCTTTCCTTTATAAAAATGTTTCACAATCACAGAAGAGCATAGTAAAATCAACATAACAAGAAACGCTAGAATATTATATTCGTTTAAAGAATAAGTTCGGCGGACCTGCTAACCTAAATTTGACTTTTGGCCATTCTTCATAATAACAAGTGTGTTATGTTGATAATATAAATGGTATTCAAATCATACTATAAACAACTTATAGTGAGGGTAAATTAAAAAGTAATAAAATATGAACTTACAAACCTTAATGTCAAAAGAGGATAAAGACTTGGAATACATAAATACTTTGGGATGGATGGAATGGTGAGAAAAATATAAAATATATGAAAAGAAAATGACTTATTTTTGGCATGATTTTATTATAAATCATAAACCGTAATTAAATGATTATATTTCATGAATTATGAAAATGTCATAACTCCAATATTTTGAAAAACTGATTCATAAACTCCTACTAGTAACTTTTATATATGATGTTAACAACTTAAAACATAATGAATTGGATTTAAAATCAATCAACTATTTATTAGAAATTAGAAACGGCCATAGTTACTCTTTCAATAAATTGGAATGGCTCTTTACAAAGTTAGAAGTGTGATTTAGTTACTAAAGGGCATTTAGTTCAATGAGTTATTTGTGTCAAATGATGTCCCTCCATTAAAGGAGAAAAAATGAATAAATTATAATTTAATTGTTAGAATCCAATTTAATATATGTAATTACCATATGATTACATATATTACAACCTATGTAATTACCATAGGTTGTAGCACTACACAAGCATCAACTAGTCATTTGGAGAGCAAAAGTGGCAACTCCACTAGCAAACCGCCTAGCCCATTGACTTGGACACAATTTTGATACATAATAATAATTTATTTCCAGTTAATATTAAATTATATTATAAATTATGTGGATATATAAGGTTACACCTTGTAATTTTATAATGGCCTTTAAAATGGGTTTTGATGTTTATTTTATTTATTCTTTTTCTAGAGCTACAATCTTAAAAGATCCCTTGGTGATCTTCAAAGATCGTTATGATTTAAATTGGTCTCAAAATCTTTCAAATATCTTTACTATACACTAGACATTCATTTTCTTGATTTTATATACGTTTATATTAGATTCTGGCTTACCCACATCTATATATATATACATACCTCACCCTTGAGTCTCAACACCATATTACTCGAAACACATTCAAAACTTGCACAAATGGATGCAATAAAGGCTCTATCATCTCTCCATTGTGAATTAAAGATTATGAATGCTAGAAACATCCAACTTACCAACTCTGGTGGCTACTTGTTTGTTAGATGCTATCTTTCGGCCGGAAACAACAAAAGGGTGCGTGTCGATAGCCGTGAAGTATCTTCGAAGGGAGACTTATCGTGGAACGAATCATTCTCTTTGGATTGCAAAGGCACTAAGCAATCAATGGGCATGATCATTCATGGAATGATTGTTTTGGAGCTTCGTTGGAGGAGCAATTCGATCGCCTTGTTTGGACGATCACAACTTGTGGGGAGGGCTGAGGTGTCTTGGAGAGACGCTTTCGAGTCGCCAAATATGGAAATAGACAGATGGGTGATGATGGACTTGAAGAAAAAAGGCGTGAAGGCGCCTTCGGTTTGTGTGGCTATGAAGATTGAAGTCCCTTCGAGTGAAGGTATGGTTGTAAGGAAGATGAACAAATGGGATGAAAGTTGTGGGTGCTGCCATGGTGATTGTTGTAACAATACCTACGTGGACAGTGAGTTCTTACTCATAGGAGCTGTTTTGGACGCTTTATAAACAAACGTATCTAGTAAAATTTCACTCGTATAGTCAGGCTTTTAATGCTTTGTAGAGTAAAAGACGTCATTCGGAAATAGAGATGAATCAAGAGATATGTTCGTTTAGTAGACAGACAGAGTTTGTAGTTGATTTAATTATATATATATACAATTATGAACTTTGTTGTGCAATAGAGTTTGTACTTTTCGCATTGTGTGTTGTACAAGTTAGTAGTGGCAGTACATTGTGCATAGGGTCTTGTAAGTTGACTTTGATATAGGGAGGAGCAAATTCGGTACTGGTACCGGTTGGTACCGATACCGTATCGGTACCGGTTTGGTACCGTCGGTACCAAATCAGTGTCAAAGTTTTAAGTTTTGGTATCGGGACCGGTATCGGTACCGGTATTTCTCAAATTTTTTGCCTTTGGTATAGGTACCGGTACCAAAAATTTGCGATTTTCGGGACCGGGATTTTCGAGACCGGGACCAGTCGATACCGGTACGATACCGATCTCAATCCTACTTTGATCTGACTACTACACCATGACGGTGGTTTTATCTAGATTTTTTCACCTGTGAAAGCAAGTTTTCTACTCACTCTCTCTCACTCTCATGTATGTCGCTAAGATACATGTAGCTTATAGTTTTCAAACAAGTTCCATTAACTGCTATGTAATATAATCTGCAAAGCTAGGTTGAGTCAATATGTGAAGGGAAAACTCATGCTGATGGGTAATTTAACTATATCATCATAGCATGACCACTATAAACATTTTTGTTTATCTTTGGTATTTCCCTTCTTATAAATTTGAATCTGATTAATATGATAATTCAAATACCTAATATAAGTTTTATAAAGTTTTTGTTTAATATGCATTGATGATTCAAGACAATTACAAGCACTCAAATCAAGTAATCTAATATTAACATAAATTACAGTAATAACAAAAACAGTACTCTTTTTTCTAATTTGATGTTCTTGACTTTTACAATTAAAATGTAATACGGATTGGTGATGTGTCGTTTGATGGGTATTCATTATGGGTGCTAAAGTTTTAATTATAACTAATGAATGGGTTTAGACTTGGCTGCCTTAAAGTTTAGCATTGTGTATGGGTGGCAGCAGTGTTGGTTTTTATATTTATGATAGGCATTTTGTATGTTAGAATTGCTTAAAGTGCCTCATTTTCAACAACAGCTGAATTATAGGCATATCTTAACGGTCCTTGAAACGATTAGTCCAAACCGTTTTGGATGAAACCGGTTCAAGTTAGAAACCAACGTTGACAAAACAAACAAAATGCAGATGCAAATAAAATATTTGCACATGTTATACATATACTAAAATATGATGTCTGAATGACTTCTAATTTGCTTTTGAGCTAAAATAGGAAAGCTTAAAATGATTGAAAATCAAATGCCTTTGACAAATCTACACCCTAATGCATTAGTTTCATTGCATGTTAGGTTCTACCACAACTTCAAATGTGGCTGCCTATTGACAACTCAACAAAACGAGTCTCCCTTCTATGGTTGTTGGAGTTTAAACCAATGATAACAATGCGTAGCCAGAGGCAACTACTCAAGTTGGGATTTTTCCGTCAAGATATGTGCATTTTTTACAGTCCACCCCCCCCCCCTTCCAAATTTCTAGTTTACAACAAATATGAAAATTTCAACCTAACTAGTTTTGTGGTTTATGTTTAATTTTAACCGGTTTCAATTGAGGTAAAAAGAAATAAAATAATAATATTTTTTTTTCAGAAATACGTAACTTAGCAGTGGCGGAGCCAGAAACCTTTTCTTATGAGTTCGAGATTTTTTGTGCTCGATTTTTTCCCTGCAAGTTTTCGTGTCAGGATGGGTCGGGTCGGGTCGGTCTCTCGGGCAGATAAATAAGATGCAATATCACTATCATAACAAAAGTATGTCATCAAACTATAGTCAAACTCAAATTATATCAGGTCAGGTCGGCCATTAGTCAAACACAAATTGCATCGAGAAAATATTTCATCAATAGCATGTTTAAGAGATAAAGCCGTCGTATCCATGACATGAACTAAACCAATAAACCTTTCTTTAACAAATCCCAATTTATCCAACATATCTCAACACCGAAACCATTTGTTTCCTTTTATAAGCATCCCTAGACTCGTCAAATAATATAGTACTTGTGCCAAACAACTAATGACCTCTTTCGGAATTGATGGACACGTTATTTGGCTATTCTTTAGGGCATTTTTTAATATTACTTTACCAATTTGTAACCACGAAATGCCCTTTGTAATAGGAATTCTAGGAATTGTCATGACCATGAAACGACAAGGCACCAATAGGTTATGATAGTGTGGTCGATAGAAATATAATTGATCGGTCGCTGAGGTGATGGCCATTGTTTTAAATGGGTTTGCTTGTTAATTTGAGATAATAGGTTATGTATAAAACCAAAAAAGGCTGGGTTTGGCCGAGCCCGGTGGAGAGTATGTGGCTACGCCACTGACCATTGGCCGTACTAAAAAATTAGCAATTTGACATGTTACCCAAACTGCAAATATTATTTCCTCAAAAGTCACTTTAAATATATAAAATTGAAAAAAGACGGGGTTTGGCCGAACCAGATGGTGAGCATGTTGCTCGGTCACTGACCATTAATCGTTGTACTAAAAAAATAACCATCTGACATGTTACCCAAACTTTAGATTTTATTTCCTCAAACATAAGGATATGATCATATGAAGTCACTTTAAACCTGTAGTATTCTTTTACAAATGCTACATAGGAGCATAGTTAAAGTGTGACAAATGGAAATTGTTTCTTGTGATTTGCTTATAATTAATCTTCTTACCACATAATATAAATTAAATTGAGAGGTATTCGCATGCGGGTGTGACATAACAAATTAAGACTTGGTTTGTGGTATTTTTAATGCTTTCAGAGAGATCGAGGGAAGTGTGTGTCAACTGCCAACGATGGATGATGGTGTTTCTTGATGGAAACAAACAAGGTTGCAGTGACTGCTCTAAACGATAACATGGAAACAGAAGTTTTTAGTGAGTTATACTTGATGGTCCATGACAGTAACGAGTTTCAAATAACCGAGTAGGTATTTGGCGACTAAGAATGGGAATGATCGAGATTTTAGATAATGTACTTTCGTGTTGATTACGTGTTGTAATGCAAGCCTAATAACAAAAATATCAAAAGAAATCTAACGAGAAAAATAATTGTTTGTCATTAATTGGTGGTGTAATAGAATATTGCAATTGGTTTAAACAGGGAAAAAAAACATAAACGACAAGCTGACTGTAATAAATAATAAAACCATACGTATATTGTAATTTGTCTTTTGGTGCAATGGCATGAGATAATGGTTAAGACTTGAGATCCTTAAGGTATAAGGTTCGAAACCTGACTCAAAAGAGTTTTTCCACAGTCTTGGGTTTCCCCATTGATGGTGTCCCGGGCGAGTCAAGGGTTTTCAAAACCTGACTCATGGTGGTTTCGAGGCAAATCATGTCTAAAACGTCAAAATAAGTATAAACGGTTGACATCCCCCTCTGAAAAAACTCACTCGAGCAAAACTACATTAAAAAAGCAACTATGTATATATTTATAATAGCATGCCATTTTGGTATATACTTATTTAATAAACAAAGAATTTTAAATGTAGTTTTGGTCTATTGGAGGAATCAAGGGGCGTTGGTAAGTAAACACTTGCGGTTTAATAAAAGATCCCGAATATCACGCCGTCAAGGCGTCAATCACTCCAACAAGCAAAGTTCTATAAAGTATAAAGTACTTTTCATAGTTCTACACTTCTACAAAGTATTTTTGTACGTGTAAATGAGCCCTTACATACCCATACCGCCATACGCTACTTATTATTATTATTATTATTATTATTATTATTATTATTATTATTATTATTATAACTACTACTGCTACTGCTTTTGAACAAGAGGATAGCAAGGACATACAACGACAAAGAAAACAACAAAAAACACTTACATAGCCATCGTTTTCCATCTATCCCAATCTAGATTTAAACAATTCGACATATTTTTTTATCCACAAGAAACTCAAAACCGTAATATCTCCTATGCAGTCGATATCGCCGATATATCACCGATATATCAGTGATATATCGGTTATCGCTCATTGGCGATATATAAGTCAGAATATCAGTTCAGAATATCGGTACCGACAATATCAACGATATTGACCGATAGTTGACGATATTGGACTAATATTTGACCGAAATATCACTGATATTCCCAATATGAGTGTTTTAAGTCTTAATTATCAATTTTAGTGTTCAATGTTATTGTTTTAAGTCTTAATCAATTCTTACTTGCTACGATTATTAGTGTTTTGCAATTTGCAAAAGATTAATTTGTTAATGATAGGAGACTATATTGAATTATTAGTGTTAAATTGCTATATATATGAATTATACATGATATTAAAAAATTACCGATATCCCACCGATATCTCACTGCGATAACCGATATCTTAGATATCGGTCCTTCACCGATATCCGATATTTTTCCGCATTAACTGCTTAGAATATCTCTAAGCAACTTATCATCTTTAACGACTTGTTTTCGAATATGCACTCGTTTCGAACTTTCCACATACACCAAATAGTCACCATGATAATGGAATACACCATTTTTCTTTTATGGCCCATTTTCGGAATCTATTCTACAGCCTCAAAAATGTCTTTTAGCGCTTAAGCATGAAAGGTTGAATACTGCACCATTTTCCAACTCTATGCCACACCACGATCGCTACGTAAGAAGATGAAAAAATATGCTCTACCGAGTCTCTTGCCGCCAAACAAAATACTACACATATCTGGTCCAAACATGATCTTTCTTTTTTTTTTTCGAATTATCGCATGATGGAAGCCGGTTCATGATAGCTCGCCAAACAGCGGCTTTCACTTTCAACGGAACCCAATTTTTCCATTATAAAATACTACTAGGGCAAGTCAGCTCCGTTTTATATACCCTTTTTTTCATGTTGCAACAGAAAACAAACCCAAAGCATCGTCACCACACACCCAATTTTCTTCACGCCTTTAAAACTGAAATAGTACAAGTCTAACAACTCCATCAGATCAGTTATCACTTCTCCATGAACGGGTTGAAGTTTCCAATTCCATTTCATTATACACACCCATCAATAACATCACAGCAATCATCCACAAGACATGACTTAACCGCTTCTAACGTGAACATTTAGGAAGTGGTTTTTCAATATGTTGTTAGGGAAGCCACACATCTAACCAAAACTGAATCTTATGCCCATCTCCAACTTGTCCTTTGATGGAATCGGCTAAAGATGCCAGCATTCTGACAATGACTTATCAATCTTAACGATCGTATCCCATGTACCATTTAGTCGTATGTTGCGGGAATGACCGGCCAAGATCTCGGTGTGCGATGTAAAGCCATAATAATTCCCTTCCAAAGGCTATCTTTTTTCTACCTTGAAACGTCACCACCATTTAGACAAGAGTGCTAAAATTGAATCTTTTGGCGAACACAAACCCAAACTCCCAACCCAACACATTTTCGATTCCCTCCCTATAAGAATCTTCTTCGATTAGCCTCTAGGGTCTTTATTATTTTTATCGGAGCTTGATACAATGAAAAATAATATATTGGAATACATTAAAGAACCGCCTTAATCAACGTTATGTGACCACCCATTGAAAGCGTGTGAGCTTTCCACAGCACAAGTATTTTAACAAAAACATACACAAGTGGTTGCCAATTATTTATTTTCTTCATGTTTGCTCTCACTTTAATACCCAGTACCTAATGTTTCAAACCAAATGTGCTTACCAACTCCACTAAAATAGTAATTATGTTTGATTTCTTGACTTAGCATGTATAAATGTGATTTTTCTTCAATTATAAAACCAAAATTATATTTAATTGTTAACATTTTATAATTCATAATATGACATTCTATTCTCATATCTCTTTAACACAACCATTTAAGATTGTTCATCGTTTCTCTCTTTATTTTAAAATATATTATATTTTTATTTATTTTCTTTTACAACAAAACCTTAGGCTTTGTAAATTTAATTTTTAACTCTGTGACAACATTTTGTTAAAAATATCATTTTATACACACAATATTTAATATAACAATATCAGTCTGAATGTTTTATTTGAAATAAATCGAAAATCAAGATTTGGTTTTCAACTTAAAATTATAGTGCATAATATATCAAAAACTTAATATAAAAAGTCATAAATAAAAATTATTATATGAAACAATTGAATTTATGTATTACATATAATAAGTTTTTATTTTTATTATATTTTTCACGCGCGTGGAACACGGGCTCTAACCTATTAAATTATAGAAAATATCTTTGCTGCTCTAATTAACATAAATTGATTCAAATACACATGTTAATTAAAACATGTATTATAATTGACTTTAAGAAAATAAAATAGTATGGATACATGAAAATTATGTTTTGTATCATTTCAAAATAAAAAATACAAAAAAATTGTGTAAGCATACGTTCAATATTATTAGAATCTGATTATCTAAAAGGTATAATGTAGTTTATAATAACTATATTAAAAATCGTTTAATTTCGTCTGTTACAATGGCCTAATTTATAGTTAACAACAAATTAATTTTTATTTACTTTATTTGGCATTAGTAGATTGTATTTGTTGATGTAAGGTTTAACTTGAAGATAATAACATAACAAAATAAATTTAAATAAACTATAGTGTAATGACGGGTTTAAAATAAACTATTACTATTCGAAATGCTAGTCAGTGGTTCTCTTGGCGTTGAAACTGCACGTTTACAAAAAATGCACACTTAAAAAACATTTTAAGGGTAAATAATCAAAATGACTAACCGTTTGAATCGCTCCTCTTATTGGAAGACGTTGATTGACCAAAATTACGTTTCTTTGATTGTGAAGGCATCTGTAATAGAATATAATATTGTTAGCGTATGAAAAAGATGAACAACATAAATATGAAAACCAAAACTTATAGAGCACAGTGTTTCAATTTTGTTGACTTAATGAAGGATTTTAGTACACAGACCATAAAAATTAGAAAACCGGGACAACAAATAGTATTAACATTAGTGACAATTGTAGGTAATTTATATTGAGTGTTCATATGATTATTAAATACATGGAAATTAGAAATATTACACGGAAAACAACAATAACATAACTTACTCTACTGGATATCAAGACTATCGGTTAACTTGAATTGACATAGATGATTAGAAATTCGTTATGTAAAAGTGTTTAACCCACCAATATTGTGTATTGCATATGAATCAATAAAAAGGCATAAACTTAAACAGTATTCACCTATTCATGCTCAAATTAGGAAGCTACGAAATATGTTGATTGGAATCAGTTTAAATAAGGTAATTCATAAAAAGTGATATTATAATGGAAATTTGTTTAAAATTATTAAGAAAGAAAATAACCGTATTCATATAATTAGATGCATATTTTGTGCTTGACAATATTTAAATTTTGGTTCAGAGCACACAATGGACTAATATTTCAGAAATTGCATTTTGATAATTATTTTGAATATTTATGGTCGTGTGAATTTACTAAAAAATGTAAATACATTTGTTAATTTAATTCCATGCCATTTTTGGCTTAATTTTTGATAGAGAATGATTGAATTGACTTCAAACATCACAAAATGTATTTACTACTAATTTATGAATATCAAATTCTGTTATATTATTATATGAATTAAACAAACATAGCTATTATTGTAGAACGATTTTGGTGGGTGGAAATATTTACTTTCCAATAAATTCTAACAATACATTTTAGTTTTGAATTATTTAAATTCCAAGAAATTTTAAGAATGCATAGTATGTATGGAATTTATGGGACTTGACCAACAGAAAAAAGACAAGTGTCCAAAAACTTTATTGTTTTAATAGTATAGGTAGATTCTTTAGTTTAGTTAAATAGGCATTGGATGTGTAACTTCTCTGAAAGATAAAACATCTCTTACAATCAAAATTATATCGTGCCATACACCTAAATAGAGCTGTCATAATATGTCGGACACGACACGATAAGACACGACACGATAAAACACAATGACATGTTGTGCTAAACACGAACACGACACGATAACTAATCGTGTCATTTTTTCCAAACACGAACACGAACCTGTTTAGTAACAGGTTAACCTGTTAAGACCTGTTAAGGAACCCCCTTTTAAAGACACAATGAATAATACATATGTAACGAAACCAAAATATTCAAAACGAGCATAAAACTCTTAATTAATAGATAATCCATAACATATTTGAAACAAAAAAACCACAAATCCATAACATGTTTGAAACAAAATACGGCAAATCTATAGTATACTTTAAACAAAATACCATATAAGCAATGCATAACATCCATAAAAAAACATAATATAGGGTTCTGACGGGCGTTAATGGCATGCCGTTTGTAAATATGACTTTATGTTTAAGACTTTAGGAGTATATATATATATATTTATTTTTTAAAATAAAAATCTATACGGGTTACTAACAGTTTAACAGGTCTTGAACCTGTTAGGACACGGATTTAAACATATCTTAAACATGTCGACCTGTTTAAGACACGAAATCTGTTAAGCTCAAACCCAAACCTGTTAAAACCCGTGACGTGTCGTGTCAACAGGTCCATGTCATAAATTGACAGCCCTACACCTAAACCATGTCACGCATGAAGGATCAAACCGTCTTAATTATATTTAAGTTGTTTTTGTAACATATGGAGCACTAGGTTAGAACCCGTGTGATACACGGGTGGTTAAAAAAGACAACAAAAAGAATGATTAAGTCTACCTTTAAATTCTGGCATCAATATCATAAACAAATTTGATTTTCAGAAAGTTAAATCATGAATCTAATAAAAATTTTAAACAATGAATTAATTTTGATTTATTATATTAAGGAGAAATGATGGAAGTTAAATAAGTTAGAGGTAGTTTAATTTAATTTTAAATTATTTTATTAGAATAAAATTATGAGATTGCATGTTATTTATGAAAAGAATTATTTAATTTAATTTAAATTATTTTATTAAAGAGAAATTATAAGAGTGAAAGTTATTTATGGAAAAAAGTATTGTTTTAATATAAATATAGATTATTTCATTAACCTAACAAATTATGAAGCATATACATACCACTTCTCAAACTTTACTACGGATGGGATTAATAAAGGTACAAATCCTATTGCGTAATAAACAAGCATTTGCATTTAAAGTATTCGATAAAAAGAACACATGGCCCTCCCCTTTGATCTCCATCACCTCCACTTTTCCTTTCCATCCGCTTTTCTCCATCACTTTCTTGTAAATTAGACCCCTAGCCCTTAGTTTATCCTTATCACAAACACACATAAATATCTTGTCGCACCCCAAACGCCTAATGTTCGGGTCCATGGCTGGATTAAGGAACTTGTCATCTAACCCACTCTCAGAATATGGGTTAGCTAACTTCCATAAATGATCAATGAATTTGTGAGATTCGCTTATCTCGTCTTCAGTCTGGTCTTTTCCAGAAAAATAAGGGTTAAGCAGAATAAGACCCTTTGGGTTGATAAACTGAAGGGTATTATCTAGGCTCAACCCTACCCGGATAGCCATGTGGTGGGCAATGTTCGCCCCTGCACTGTCTCCGCCAAAGAACACGTTTTGGAAATCTACATGGTTGTTCAACCATGACTCAGCACCATTTCCTCTAGCATGGTAAGCCACCCATATGATTGCTTTCCATGAATCCTCGTACGCAGTCGGTAGAGGATATTCTGGCGCCAACCTGTAGTTTACTGACACTACAATCACATTGGATTGTGCTGTGATTAAGTTAAGTGTTGGTTGCTACGTCGAAGAAGATACGGATTCGGTAATGAAACCACCTCCGTGGGGCGTTTCGTGTTCGGGATTATGGTTTAGGGAATGTAAAGCCTTACAAAAACGTTGGAGTCTTGTGAGATAACGACGTCTTTCGATTGGACGCACGTGGAGGGATCGGTTCCTGCCGGGATAATATCATTTCCAAGGAATCTTTCACACTGGTCATTTTTATGAATTCGCAACCAACCATGAATATGAATTGGATATTCCTCAGAGGTTGACATATATTTTGACGGAAAAAGAGGAGCCATTTTGATTTATGAAGTTATAAGGGAGGCATACGTCATCTAATACTTTTGTAGGAAGTCAAACAATAAAGAGAGTATATATATAAGAGCATTGACATCCCTTTTTGTAATACCTTATATGAAGCGTTGATTAAATATATTACTATTTAATGTGTGAATGAGAACATTAAATTTGAAGGAAACATATAATAAAGAGAGTATATATATAACAGCATTCACATCTTTTTTTGTAAGGCTGAGGGTAATGGTCTCGTGGATGGGGGGTACGAAGGCCCGGCGTGACCACCTGGCTCGCGAACACCGCTACCACCTTGGCGCGGATGGGGCGCGGTTGGCCGGCGCGGGGCAGTCCGCGTGGGGAATAGCCGTTGGTTGATAGGTGGCCGTTGGGGGAGAGCCGTTGGGCTATTAAAATAAAAAAAAAAATTCAAACTTATTATAAATATCACACTTCATTTTTTTTAAATTCACCCATCTCATTCTCTTTCTCTCAATATTTCTACTAATACCTCTCATTTGATTTTTCAAAGTTTGTTAAAAAATCATGTCGGGTTCGGGAAATTTCAACTATAACACTCAATTTCAGATGCAGGGGTTGGACTACATGTCTGACGAGGCCTTTCAAGATCTAATGGCATCTCAAAACACGACTTTTTTCAACTCGGATACACAACCCGAGTTTTCCGTTTCGGAGACACAACCGGGACAGGATAAACCCACAAAACGCTCTCACAAAGGTAAGAAAACGAATAAAACCGGAGAAGCGGGCGGTTCATCGACACCGGCTGTGACGAAGCGAAAGGCTACTCCTTGGAAAAATGATGAAAAATTAGCGTTGGCTAGAGCTTAGATTGAGATATCTCAATATCGAAACGAGGGTAATTATTTTTTGGTGCATTTTTTTTTAATTTAAATTTTTAGTTTTTGTTTGCAATTTACTAAAGTTTTGTTATTTTTTTATAGCCGACTTTCATAAACGTCGAGTATTTTGGAGCAAAGTTCGGGAATTGTTTTATGAGCAAGTGGGAATAGGGACCGAACCGATAATATGATATCGGGTCAGTGGTCCGATATTCGTAAGTTTGTAGGATTATTTACCAACCTACATAACCGAAATGCAAACCGAATGCTACAGAGTGGGTCCGATGACCTTCAAGTTTTTCAATTCACTTGCGACGAGTGGAAAGCGGAGGTGTTAAGGAAGTACGGGATGGTGAAGACGTTTGACGAGCGCTACTTGTGGGACGTGCTCAAGAAGTGCTCGAAATGGATTATGTTAGTTACTCTGGATGAGGATGTCGGAAAAGAATCGGCTAAACGTACGAAAACTAGCGAGTCCGGCTCCTGCATCTTTTCTAGCGGCTCGGAGACTCAAATTAACTTCAACCTAAACTTGTCCGAGGGAGATTCGAAAGAGCAAGGCTCTAGCCGCCGCCCAGGTAGGGAACGTGGGAAAAGAACCGCCGATTACGACTTCGGAAAAGAGATTGCTAGAATGTCAATTGGTCTCAAGTCGATTGGTCAAGCTAAACATAATAGAAACCGGATGAGGAGTTTGAAATTTCTAGCCAAGGACTTTAGCCACCTACCGCCATCCGACCAAGCGATAATGGAGGAAGAAAAAGATCGTATTCGGAAGGAATTGACGAAAAAAAATTAAAAACGCTATTTTTATGTATTAATATTTATTTAGGATATAGTATTAAAAAAAAAACTCAACCAAGCCCCGGCTCACCTGGACCATTATACCCTTTGAGGCTTGGTCTGGGGGCTTGGTTGGCATGCCTAGTCAGCGCCACATGTCATGAAGATGTTGGTTCACTTGGGGCTCAACCAAACCCCATTACCCTTAGCCTAATACCTTATGTATAGTGTTGATTAAATATATTACTATTTAATGTGTGAATGAGAACATTAAATTTGAAGGAAACATTTATCTGAGCATTTACATCCCTTACTCTATCTCCAAACCTATAATTATATTAAAAAATATTATATTTTCTCTCTTATTTTCAATTAAATAATATTTTTTATACCTTTATAGCTACCTTTTTTCTTTTCTTAACTCACAACCACTTAAAAAATAATAAAAAATTAATAGGGTGAGACATTAACCATTCAAATACATGAAAAAATAATTAAATTTTTTTCCTCCACCCGCAAGACCCTAACCATTTCCTACATTGTAAAAAACTCTCACAAAAAATGAGAAATAAGATGTGAATGCTCTGATATGATCCTAAGAAAATCTCTACTTGATTTTTTTTAAATAAGGATTAAAGCCCATTTATTTAGTTACTATACAAATTTATTTAATATTTAGTTTCCTTATTGTTTTCAAATTTGCTACTTTCCTATTTTCATGCATTGTTTTTGTTATAAACTAAAAGTTTTGTTTGATAAATTAAATTAGAAATTCATTCCAAAGTTCTTATTTATTGTTCTTTTGTTCTTGAAGCCTAACCCATTCTATAGGTCTATTGAGAGATTAACCATCTTGAAGCTATCTTTATCAATCTATCTATTAATTTCAAGCCCGTGGTATCAACTAGTTCTATTTTGTAAAACCATTTGCAATTAGTTAAAATAGACAATTGAACTCTAAGTGATGTTGTCTTTGAAACTAAATAGTATTAATAAATACCACAACGGTTAAAGGTTTGAGGATGCATATGTCACATTGCGTGATGTGTATTTTTGTAAGGAAAATGAACACCTTTGGGACCAAATTTCCACAAAATGTGAAATACGAATTTAGGGTGTTAGCGATTGTAGTCATCAAAAGGCTAACGCAATTGATGACATGTGCTATGGGTAAAATCCTAAGGATCTCGGAATTCAGAATCAGCTTGAGGATCCAAACAATGCAGGATCTTGGACAAAAGACAGTATCATTGGCTATTAACGCCATTAATTAACATATATGGTATTATCTTCGACTTATTCTTGCAGGCAACGACTAGTAATTAATTCTCAGCTAAAAACTCGCTCAATCATTGAATATTAGGACGTTGGAGCTGCTAAAACAATCGATTAATGGAGATATCAAATTCTATAAGGGTTCTAGGATCCTCTCACTGCATTTATTACTCTATATCTTTGTTCGCATAAGACATCCACACACACTGTGAACACACTTTTACTCATAGCAACGATCATATGTACTTCTAACCTTGTAATCATCGTTTTTTACTTAATAAATCTGAGGTAATGGGATAGCACCCGCATTACTTTCATTTTATTTAGTTCGTACTTTACAAGCATCCGACATCACAATCAAAGTTTGGTTACTTGATTATCCTTGTGTAATTTTTTTATCAAAATAGTTTGGGGCCCACCATGGGGCAAGTGGTGCTTTACACACTCAATTCTTGGTTTTTGTTATCAACCCTTCCAAACATCACCAATGCCGCATCTCAATCAAAATAGTTATCACCTCAAAACAAATCGACTCGTCCATCGACTCCATCTTCAAGTTCGGGTTTAGGCCATTCCCTTCCGTCGATGCCATAACTTCCGAGTATGCTTGATGACTCATCAAGAAGATAACCACTGCTTACCTTGCCCGCCTTTTTCTCAAGCTGTTGATGCCATTATGGTTTCAAACAATGATATCCTCTCCTTGTTCACTCAAGTCAAGAAGTAGATTGAGGAGCATCAACAAACCAACAAAAGGTTCCTGGAAGAAATATAGAAGCTGAGGTCGGAAAGGATTAAGAAAACAGAACTAGGAACTACCCCGTTGCTGTAACATCTCGGATTTTTTGTGTTTGAATTCGTTTATGTTTAACCCGAATCGGAATGTAATTCGGAGCTTTCGAGTTATTTAAATTTTGTACTTATCAGTATTTAACTTGGCTTAACTTATTTTATATTCTCATAACTTTCAAACTCGTCAAATAATGCTTAGAAACCCTTAAAATCGCTTAAAATGGCTAAAAAATGCATTTACAGAAGTTCAGGGACTAATAAAGACATTTTTTTGAAATCCAGGTATTTCTCGCGAGATATCGGAATTTCTCGTGAGATACCGGAATTTCTCATGATATATCACGAGATGCGACCAAAATATCATTTGCAACACGTTTCTTGTGTTTTTCGACTCATTTAACCTGTTTTTCGATCATCCAAATCTCTTTCTAACCGATTTAAATGGCATGTAAGTTCCAAGTAAATGTATCTAGACCTATTTTAACTGTATAACTCGTTTTCTTATGCTAGGCTGTCTCTATCTAGTCAAAAACAATAAAATCAGTGTTCCTAATCACCTAAGCAAGCTAGGGTAAGTAAGGTGTCGAACCACGAGGAATATGTGGTCAGTGCAACGTGTAACTAATTCCTAACATAATGAAGTAAATAGTTATGAGTGCTGATCACACTAGCAAAGGATTTGGTTTTAATATCAAACAAGTAATTAAGCAAAGTTAAATCAATTAACAAAGACAAATCACACCCGGGGTTCAAGTAAGCAACTTAACAACAATCTCATGTTAACATAAAAGATTAATTATCAATGATCAATACACTAACTAGGCAAAACCTTAGGCATCAGCAATCGCTAACACACGGTACTGGTTATCAAACAGTCCCTGCCAGTGTGATCCAACTAGTCAAACTAGTCAAAACAACCCTATAAGCAATTATCATAACAACTGGCAAACTAATCGTTCTGATCGAAATAAGCCTAAATTGACTGAGTGCACAATAATATTAGACATCAATACTCGTAGATTAATCAAAGACAATTGCAAATCATTCGTTCTTAAACACATGAGAAAATTGAAAAATACAATACTCTACATCCCGGGTATGATTCGAGAAGACTAGCCGAGCATCGTCATCGAAGATCTTCAATTTTGATGAAGAAGACCATTAGGGTTGATCAAGAGATGATTGGTAGCCCTGGAAGTCACCCAAAATCGCCTAAGAGCTTCTTGAGGTCGTCAAAATTGATTAGGGTTCATAAAATAGAATATATATAGGTCAAAACCCGTTTTTTAGGCTTGTCGTGATGGCCATATACACATCTTATTGTGTACCGAGACCAAAGATTACCTCATTTTTGGATTTCTCTCGATGAGACACCCAAAATTCATATATTATGGGTCATGTAACTCATTTTCTAGCCCAGTATATACTCGTTTCACTTCTTGGTCGCCTTTTGTTAACCCATCTTGTTCAGTTTTAACATCGGCTTTAGGTTTCTCATCCAAACTCTTCACGAATTTTTCTAACACTTCCCAAGACTTCAATATGCTCCGGTCTTCTCGAGAAATCATTCCATGCTCGTACAAGTCTCCAATTTAGCATCTTTAACGATCAATAACATGAAATACAAAAGCACGTATGAAGTACCAAATTCTAACAATATACTAAATAAAAGTACATAATTAACACACTAATATATATACAAGATACCCAAACATCATTTTCTTGTTCAATAAGGTTGAATCTTTTGGGTTTATTTTTGAATTACTTCCTAAACGAGCCCGTCTACATATTTTACTATCAATAAATGATTCTTAACCTTTACTATTTAAACTAACCTATCAAGAAACCCTAATTGCATCTGCAACTCAACCACCATATCTCAAAATCTCGAATTCCATCTTCCCCATTGACGATTTCTTCAAGTTCTTTATTCTTTGGTTTGACTTTTGTCATACCCCGGTCCAGGCCTAGGGGCGTGACTATCGGTTGGTACCTATTTTGTAAATACATCAGAGTAGTGTGTTTATTTTAGCAAAAGACTTTTATATAAAATATTAATTTACATTGAAAATTTACTCGGGAATTGAATACCCGAGTATTCGGTTACAAAATATTGTTGTATTATTATTACAAGGATCATTTTCAAAATTGAGCCATCTTGAGCGATCTTCTATCTTCATGACTTCTAATCCTTGTCTATTGATATCAGCACTCAATTACCTGTAAGGATTGGAAAATACGTCAGCTATGTGCTGGTGAAACGTTGACTCGATAAAATAATTTATAACAGTCGTTAAATACAAACATAGTTTTCTGTTTTACAATCTCAGCAGGAACGCCTGTCATTTCCGGGATTTGTACCACTACTCCTACACACACAATTCAAAGGTTTCCTGAGTTACATAGCCCTTGTTAGGAGACATTCTTCCCCTAGGCTATGTGACCCTGTTGGAGAACTGGTTATGACTGACTTGGTTTTGTATGCCAAATGGTCAGTTATGTATGGATCCAGACACATGTGTATTCGGTCTGAGTTGCTTTTTATTATCTATTTTGTATTATAATGATTTTAGAGATAGAAATCTCATGCAAACATTTATCAGATTCTTTGCAATAAACAACCTGTTTATTACAAGAGTAAAATCAGTTCAGTTTGTAAAGGTTTAACGTATTCACATGTTGTTGTCAGTTCAGTGACGTTTAGAACCTTAGCCTTTCAGTATGCTATTAACCTATATTTGTAATTGGTTTGCATAAATACCTTGATGGTGTTTCTTGATGAAATCAGCAGACCTTAAGTCTGATTTAACTTAGCAGACTTCAAGTCTGTTTTAACCTTGATAAAGGTATAGTCATTTATGAAAATATACGTGTATTTACATGTGACGTTTGGGATAGCATGCTTTGGCTTAATAGGCTATATCACGTCGGCAAACTTCTCCAGGTAAGTAAACGGGTCCCGCGGTTGATTGGGATTTGTACGAATTACTTACCTTGGGCAAGAAGAGTCTACTAATGATGTCACCCTTCTAGTTACTACATGCCCGTCAAAATATAGTTTTGATAACATTACTTCTTGTGGAAGTAACGCCATTATGTTTAGTAAAACATTATTTGGAAAATCAGTTACATTTTACGACTATAATCTTAACTAGGTTCTAAATAACTATATAATAAAGTAACTAAAGCATAATTCTACATTAAACAGCTACTCGAGAATAAGAACTAGAAAAGATCGGCAACTCTTAGGCGGTTGGTCTCTTACAGGGCTTTGGAATCTAGTTTCTTGCAGAATCTTCGCGAAAAAAGGCTCTCAGAACATCGGGAAACTCTAGGCACGGATTTCTAGGGTGTGTGTTTGTAAAGATGGTGTTTTGGGATGAATTGGCTTGAACCCGTAGCTACCCTATTTATAGTGAATTTTGGGCTTTCTTCGCGTCGCACGGAGGACAAATTGCGCAGTTTGCGCCTCGCGAACGGTCGGTCTGACATGTGACGTGAGGTCGAAGGCTCACTCAAACTTAAACCAAATACTATTAAATAGATAGCGGTAAATGGGTATCGAACATGAGGAGTTTGTGGAAAATGTGTTAATAAGTAGCTTAACGCTTAAACTAATATAAATGTAAATGACGAAAAAGTAATTTCCAAGTTGGTTTTGATTTGATTTTATAAACTAAAGTAGACTAAACGAAAGTTGTAAACGAATAACTAAACAAGCATTCCTCTCGGGGTTCGGGTTATTGCTCAACACTCTTGTTAATGTTCGATGGATAAACCGTAATATCTCGGTTTTGTGCACGTGTAATTGTTTGTGATTAATCAAGAACTAAGTACTCGAATTCCTAGAATGCGAGGTTGTTACTTAACAATCAATCAATACTATTCTTTCTAGTTCTACCCACTAAATCTTGATTGCCAACGACACCAAGAACATATGGCTAAAAACTAGATAGAAACAATATGGACAAGCTACAAACAATCACACAAAACACATGATTATACTCATTGATATTTAGATAACCAATCCAAGTTCAAGAACAATAAAGAAAAGTGTTTTGCAAATAACCTTACATCCCGAGAGAAATACCGAAGAAACTAGCCACTCATGGTTTGGGAGATCATTCTTGAATCAAATATCTTGTTACTAGCAATTCCAAACATAAACCAAATGATACAAACACCCAAAATATTGTTTTTGTCCACCAAAATCGCTCCTAGGCCGTTCAAAATGAAAAGGTAGTCCAAGAGACACTCCCAATCGGCTAATTAAAGGACATGCAAATGTGTCTCTGCGCCCGGACCGTGGTCCACGGTTTACTAAAGTCAGCCAGCCATCCAAGCACGACCGTAGGCCACGGTGTGGACCGTGGTCCACATTCCTTCCCACGGTGTCACTTCTTCTCCACGGTATGGTGTAAACTAGAAAGTTTGCTTTAGGTGGACCGTGGTCCACGGTCTGGACTGTGGACCACGGCGGGGGCTCGTTTCCAGCTTCTTGTTTTCTTCGTATCTCTTTCGTTCCAGCTCCGTTTTCTTCACCGTTTTCGCCCGTGTTCTCGTAACGCCGCTCTCTAGCTCCTCAAACCTACAAACACACGAGCAACCGTAGTCAACTAATTCCACGAAATTAACTTAATCCCGTAAGCATATTTATATCTTTTGAATCACTTAGTTGCTTTCCTACGGGTCGCCCGTCATATTCACACACTTAACCATTGCTTGTCCCCAAGCAACACTTGAAATCACAATTGCTTTTGAAACACAACGCCAAACAAACCACAAGACCGGCTCAGTTAAGGTCCCGAGTCATACCCTATTCCCACATAATTAGAGGTTTGCACTAGCTTACTTGATATTATATTTTAAAACATAGAATTCTAGTCAACCTTAACATGCTTTCGGTCTTTACTCATACATAACACACCGTCACTCATTAACTCACTTCTCGGCGACCATTCCAAATATCACAATCATACTCGATTCTCCTCGCATACGCTTGTACCACCATCAAATCTCCACCTAATGGTGCTTTAACACAAATGCAAATCAAGAGGTCTTAAACGGGTTGTAATGAGGCTAGGGTTAAAGGTATAGAATGGGGATATTGCAAGTGGCTCAAGTGATGTGACCCGGCTTGTTACATTAAAACTAAAATAAATAAAAGAACACACTACTATATACATAACATCTTTCATCACGAACTCGAACCACAAGGCTTTGAACATTGCCTCGAGTTTTTCTTGTCTTTTCTCTTCTCTTTTTTTTTCACACATAATAACTTGCATAAACAATTAACTACTACTCTCTATTAATTAATAACAAAACAACTACAATCACAAAGAACAACCTACTAAGCCGGATCGTCTCACAAATACATCGGGGTTTGATCAAATAAAAAGAATAGGTCCAATAAAGTTTTCTAAAGGAACCAACCCCCCGCCCCTCTCATTAACCACGCTCATATATGTAATTTATGAGGCCCAACCCCCAAAACCCGCACTCACACTCTTCCGAGATGAGGCTTTAACCTAAGTGCCCCAATCACTTTTGCATTTATGCCAAGCTAAGGTCTCGAAGTGCATTGATAGCAAAAGTTCTAACGGAGAATAATCATTCCGTCACCGCTCTTCGTTTTCCTCAATACCCAAGTGACTATGGGCATGTTATGTGATTTGATAAACCGAAAGCATGCTAACCTTGCCTAGAATACTACTCGACCACATTTTTAACATAGCTAAGCAAACTTGATTTCCGGGGGAATTATGACCATGAAAGGGGACCAACACTTTGCTCCGCCAATCTTACCACTTTTCCGGTGTTTCTCTTTCAATTGTCTTCTTTTTCATCAAAAATTTTCATTTCATCATCATTTTTTTTATTATTATTTATTTTTTTTTCCAAAAGATTCCCCATCCCCACACTTGGGATACATTGTCCCCAAGGTATGGTTTTGAGAAACTAAAAACAAGCACAAAAAAACAACGCCACCTCTGTCCGATCCGCAACACTATTTCAAAATATTTCATCCTCCTCCCTTCCACCCAAAAACTAAACAGAACAAAAAATAAACAACTGTACACAATATACAAAAACACATGCACCTGGTGTGACGAGGTCCTCATCAGTAATAAGGCGGCTGTGCGGCCTGAAGATGGAGGTCATAAAGTCCGAAAATTCACCAAAGTTGAAAGCTCCACTTCCGCCGCTGCTGTCTTCTCCCGATGATGGAGGTGGTGGTGCCATCGACTGCATCGGGTCCACCCACATGGAGTGATGTAATGGAGGCTCGAGGTATCGCACAGAGCCGTCGTATGGAGGCAAAGATGTGTAGTCCACACTTGGTGGATCTGGGATGACCTCTTCACCAGCATGCCACTGTTCGTGCATTCTTCTGTTTCTGTTGTCCATATACCACATGTTTGATTCGTGCTCGCGTGCATAGGTATGAGCACGGTTCCACATCTCGTTGCGGTCACGCCTCTCTTTCTCGGCTCGTTCATGATAAGCCCCCATGAAAGTTTGGTGGTCGAAAAGGGCTCGGGACTCCTCCGACCAATCAAAAGTGGAGGGCCGATGCCTCTCCACCACCTCATTTATCGAACCCATGTAGGCCCAATTGTCTCCATATGAAGCATATCTCGAATAATAGTCCCAACCCCTTTGTTGGGATCCACTATCACCCGCATTCTCATCACCACCAACCATCTCTATGTCTTCATCGTCACTTCCTTCCTCCATTATTTCCTCCCGGTCTTCACCCGCTTCTTGTTCAACATCCTCCCTTAATACTCTCCATTTCTCATTACCGATCTTCAACTGTTGGTATCTTTCGCTCTTGGTATATATCCAACCTGGCCCCAACGCATCCAACTTATGTTCCGTAAATACCTTCTTCAACCTAACTGCGCCTGCTGGAATGGCGCCATGCAACTTCAGTATCGCCGTGATCAATCGGCAGTGAGGGATTAACTTTCTCTTGTTGCTTTCTCTACTCGTCCATATGTTTAGCATGGCTAAGTAGCTAAAGGAAATTCGCGGCTTGCCAGTCATCAATGCGGCCAAAACCGGCATATCACTGTTTCTCACCACCAAATGTCACTCCGACGGGGCACCACATTGGATAGACATATCGTCATCAACAGTTGAGCTTCAATCCTCAACTCCCTTCTTTTAAAATTTGAACATGTACCTCTTCCCCCTTTCAACATGGATGATAAAATATTATACCATTGCAGACTTTTGTCAGGATGGTCAAACAAATCTTTGACCGTTGGATAGACGTACGAATTGAGTGGCTTGCTGTCGAACTGAGCAATTTGATTGAGTGTGTCGAAAAACATCTCCACCATCGTTCCACCCACGGTACCGATCAACTTCATCTCCAAACCCTTCCTAAACGGTGAGCATCGCAAGGTAGATGCCCGCTCCTCAATCTCCCTATCATATAACACCGTGCTCTCTGCATCGTAACATTGGAGAGCAGCTTCCCAACCTAATGCTTCAAACTTGTTGAACACGCCAAATGCTTCAAGACCTGAGTCGGTTACATCCTTCTCACACATGAACCCTTCCATCCTTTCTCTCAAAGTGCTCATCTTATCCTTGAACAATTCTGGCTGCCATTCTAAAGCATAACTCGATAATACACCACCCCTCCAATCGGGTTTTGGGATTTCTACTTGCACATGCTCTTGCTCTTCCCGCAACCGTTGTCTTTTGGCTTGGGCAGCCCGACCACTCGAAGATGTCGCCTTACCCTTCCCCTTGTCCGAATTCCTTCCCATCTATAAACACAGACCACCACAAACAAACCAAGTTAATTTAATATGTCCATCCCCACACTTGCTTGTTACCATAGTTGTGGATAAACAACTCGTTATATAATTAACCAATGTCACAAAACTTCAATAAACACTTAATTTTTTTCAACTTTTCCATGAAAAATGACCAATTTCAAGCGTTTATTTCTTATCCACAACTACAATTTGTAACCATTATAACCAACAAGCAAGTGGGTTTACACAAATCGATACTACCTTGACAGATTTTGCAATGTATTCAAAGAGTTGACAATGAACATACCTTGGGTTAATGTTTATGGTGATAAACAAGCACTTGTCTCAAGCAAACAAGAAAAACCCCAAAAATCTTCGAAATTTTCGGAACCCTAACCCTCACAATCGGGTTACCACTTAAGAGTTGATGAAAATAGAGTTTGGGTTGTTAATCCTCTTACAAATCGTCACACAATTGGGTTAAGAAACTTGGATTTTGGTAGTTAATTGGAAGAGATGATGGTGAAATTAGGGTTTGAGAGAGTGTTTTATGAAGATGGAGAGATGGTTGGTGAGTTTTGTGGTTGAGATATGTTGTGAAAGAATCTTAAAATTCGTTTAAAGTCTTTAAAACTCGTTAAACCGCAGCAGGAGGAGCCGCAGCGTGGGCCACGGTGTAAACCGTGGTCCACGGTTGACCAAAGTCAACAAAGCAGCCAGGTGAGACCGTGGGCCACGGTGTGAACCGTGGGCCACGGTGATGTTGTTCCAGAAATTCCAGAGAGCACCATACCGTGGTGACTCTCTGGACCGTGGGCTACGGTGACCGGACCGTGGGACACGGTTGGTACCGTGGTCCACGGTTTACCCCCCCCCCCTTTTTTTTTCTTTTGCACGAAACGAAACTACAGAATGTATAGTACTTAAAACAAGACGACAACTAGAATTACCCTACACCCCATGAAAATCCCGAGTTTTCCTCAACACGGTAGAAAAACTCTTAAGAATTTCCCCACACTTGACTCGAACACACTCTCACGAGAGAGAGGTAATTTAAAAAAAGAAATTTTAACAAAAGCTATTTACAACCTACAACATACCTGGGCCTTTATGCGGTGGAACCGTCTGGTGAGCTTAAGAGGAAACTCACATTGTCATTGGTAAGCACATTCACATCTTTCCCTTCTAGGTACGGTTTGAGACGATGTCCATTCACCACTTGTTTAGTTCGACTTTGCACGTCCTCAATCTCCACATCACCAAATTTCCCGACTCTTGTGATCACATACGGGCCCATCCATTTGCTTTTGAGCTTCCCGGGAAACAATTTGAGTCTTGAATTATAGAGCCACACTTTTTACCCAACCTCAAATTTTCGTTTCCTTATCCTAGCATCGTGCACTCTCTTCAATTTGTCTTTGTAATTCGAAGCACATTCATATGCCTCATCCCGGATTTCCTCCAACTCGTTCAATTTCAACTTTCTTAACTCACCGGCTTCCTTTTAATCCAAATTAACACTCTTAATTGCCCATAATGCCCAGTGAGCCAACTCCATTGGCAAATGATGTCACACCCCAACCTAAGGCGGAAATGCCGGGGCGTGATCCGATTGCTCACAGCTCGAAAATACTATCATAAATATAGATGACAAAATCTAATTAATTATTCTGTTCAAATAATACACACAATAATCAAATACAATCAAACAATTCAAAGAAATAAATACAACCAGTCTAAATCCATGTATGTCATCATTATAATCCTAAGGTCTTTCTAAGTGTCCATTCTTCAACTCAAGCAACCTGGTAGAAAATAGAGTTTTGTCAACAAATATGTTGAGTGAGTTTACCACCAAGTTTTGACACCAAAATAATGTTAATATGATAAATAAGCAAAACGTAATAAATGCGGTAATGAAATCAAACCATAAGCAAATAGATTGTCGACTAAACCATTGCCAAGCGAATCGGGAGCCGGTAAATCAACCATGAGCAAATAAATAGAATAAGAACATTGCCAAGCGAATCGGGCGGTGGTCAATAGAATGAGAACCCTCTCCAAGGGGAAATGTCAAATGATTGCATACAAAGACAAATAAGCACATAACAAGTAGATTTGATTAATCACACACAATTACACGTTTGCTATTTTTGATATGTACGTATATATAGATATGTATGTATAGTATGATATACGCATATGTCTCCAAAACGTTTGTGAAAATTGAGTAAAATAGGGGAATGATAAAACTCACCATAGATTAAAGGCAAGCGAGTATATTTAAGAACAAACGAGTAAACGGATAAGCGAGTCGTCCAATACGCGTCAAACGAGATAACTGATCAGAACCTGAAACTTTTTGATATGAAACTATAAATAAAAACGAACTTAATGCCGCTGGAATCAATCCAAACGGATGAGTAGAACTCTAGTTATGTCGATTTAAACGTTTAAGCGAGCTGGTACTGACCAGAATCCGAACAGCGAGTTGGAAGTCGGGTTTTGGTCAATAGCCTTAAAATTTCGTTATGAGAATAAAAGTCTTCTGGACTGAACGTTGAATCCGACCAGAAGTATGAGAAAACGTTAAGTCAAACTAGTTGACTATTTTGTCCTTTAATTAGTTTTAAACGATTTGACCAGTCAACACCCTTCAACCACCAAAATTTATTGAAGTTTATTGACTAGGGAATATATATGAATGATTTATATGTTTACAACTTACCCGAAAAGTGAAAGAATCAACAGAAACGATGAGTCAAAGGTCCATACGTATGCAAAGTCACCCAGTTATGAACGTATCTTCAACCAATAAGCAAAAACCGAAGAGTTTGAGGAGGGTCAGAGGAGGGTGACGGCTGAGGGTAGTTTTTTAGGGTTTAGGGATGATTTGTGGTAGATAAATAATGATATGTTTATATAGGATACACTAAATCGATCTAAATATGGTAACTTACTCGTTTAAGAATCGAATGGGCCTTTAATGATTAAATCAATGTTATAAGCTGTAAATTTCGTTCTTGATCAAGGGGTTATGTATATGGACATGTATTTTAGTTGTATTAGTTTTCTTGGAGCTTAATTCACCCGATTTATGCCTAAAATAAGTGATTTGCATGCTAAAAACGAATTAGGAAACAAAATGCTCAATTAATAACAAAATCGAACCAATTAATAATAAAAATTCGTTTTTAACATTTAAGGTAAGAAAAT
This sequence comes from Bidens hawaiensis, assembly GCF_021521415.1. Lineage (NCBI taxonomy): Eukaryota > Viridiplantae > Streptophyta > Magnoliopsida > Asterales > Asteraceae > Bidens > Bidens hawaiensis. The sequence continues at coordinate 176,786 of NW_027496191.1, forward strand.
GGACATTTATAATATTATATAACTTATCTTGGGGCATAAGTTTCAAGATTTGGGTCAAAAATAGTCCCTGTACTTTTATAAATGCGATTTTTAGCCGTTTTAACTGATTTTAAGGGTTTTTTAAGAACTATTTGGCATAAATGAAAGTTATGAAATTATAAAATAAGTTAAACCAAGTTAAATACCAATAAATACAAGTTTTAAATAGTTCAAAAGATCCGAATTACGTTCCCTGATCGGTTTAAACTTAGACGGATACAAATACCAAAAATCTGAGATGTTACAAATGACACCCCTTCCCATACACCAACCGATAAGGAGTGGTACCAATCGGTGTCTTGTAGGCCGTGCGCTAAGCCCACAATGAATCATCAAACTTAGTTGACCAATCTTTTCTATCAACCCGAACCATCTTCATTAAAATTTCTTTGATTTGTCGATTCGAGACTTCAACTTGGCCACTTGTTTGAGGATGATAGGGTGTTGCAATTCGGTGATTCACACCATAACGCTTCAACAATTTGCCAAATACAAAGTTCTTGAAATGCGATCCACCATCGCTTATGATCACCTTAGGCATCCCAAATCTTGAGAATATGTTGGATTGCACAAACTTGCATACCACGGAATGATCATTGGTTCTTGTTGCAACCGCTTCGACCCACTTTCACACGTAATCAACCGCAACAAGAATGTACAAGTACCCGCATGAGTTTGGAAACGGGCCCATGAAGTCTATGCCCCATGTCACACCCCAACCTAAGGCGGAAATGTCGGGGCGTGAGCATGATTGCTCATAGCTCGAGGTAACTATCATGCAATAAATATGACAATATGTAATAATTTATTTTATTCCATGTAAAAACAAATATCCAAATATAGCAAATAATTTCAAAACAATAATCCATGATAATAAAGGAAATAAATCAAATGTCTCAAATTTAATTATTCTTGAATAAGCCTATGGTCTCAACTAGAAATCTATGACTTCAATTCTTCAATTCATACGATAACCTGCATATACGTAGAAAATACAATATTTTTGTCAACAAATATGTTGAGTGAGCAAGTCATTAAGTTTTGCAATAATAAACAATATGAAAAAGATAGCAAAACGTAGATAAAGTGGTAAATAAACCAAACCAATGAGAAAATAAAGTGTCAAGAGAACCATTGCCAAGCGAATCGGGCGTCGGTTATAACTAGACGGTCGTATGATCATATTATAATGAGAATATGGTGGACCTCTCCGAATGCGCAAATTAAACAAGTAATCAAATAGCATTTATGTCTAGCAATTCACACACAATATAACGTTTGCTAATGATTGAGATATGTATAATATGAAATACTATAAATAAGTATACGCCCCCAAAACGTTTGAAAATAAGTGAAAACGGGGAATGACAAAACTCACCTTAATAACAAGCGAGCTAATAAGATATTAAAAATAAAATAAAGAGTCTTTCGATTAACGCGCCGAACGAAGATAATCAACAGGACCTGAAACTTAGCAGTATGAAAGTATAAGTAAAAGCAAACCCAACGCCGCTGGAATCAATCCAAACGGATGAGTAGAACTCAAGTTATGTCAATTTTAACGTTTAAACGAGTCGAGTCTGACCAGAATCCGAATTTCGAGTCGGGAGTCGGGTTTTGGTCAGAACCCTTAAAATTTTATTTCGAGAAGAAAAATCTTCTGGACCGAACGTTGAATCCGACCAGAATTATGAGAAAACGAGAAGTCAAACAGATTAACTATTTTGCCCTTTTTCGGTTTTTAAAGCAATTGACCAGCCAATACCCTTCAATCTCAGAAATTGATTGAAGGTTATCGACTAGGGAATGTTTATGAACGAAAACTCAGTTTACAACTTACCCGGAATGTGAACGAACAACAAGATATAACGAGTCAAAGGTCCTTGGACTAGCAAAGTCAACCGGTTATGAACGGTTCTTCAACAAAAACACCAAAAACCGAGCTAATCTGATATGGCAGAAGGTATGGACGGCTGAGGGTTGATGCTTAGGGTTTGTGTAAAGATTTATGGCAGAGATTTAAGGTTGTTTATATAGAAAAACATAAACCGAACTAATTATGGCCTTTTTGGCCCGTTTAAGCAAGTAAATATGAGTTTTATGAATAAATCACTGAATATAATCGCAAAGATCTAATCTTGAATGATAAGAAACGAATTTAAATATATATTTCAGTTATATTAAGATATCTTGATCCTTACTTCTCTCGATTCATGCTCAAAATAACCGATTTTATGCCAAAACAAGTTAATAAATGAAAAACGAACTTAGATTATGCGCGAACTGACTATGCAGCAGCACCATAGCGCTATGTGGCCAGCTTCTAGACCATCACCGCGCGGCGCTCCGGCGCCCAGGTGGGTCGAGTTTCAGCCGTTGACAACTTTAGTCCCTAATGTTTGTATTTTGGCCATTTTAAGAACTTTTTAAGATATAATTAGGATTTAAACAATGAATAAACATGAAGGGCTTGATGTGAATATATAGAAACTAGATAACTCATAATGCAAGGTTTTTATTAAATATTAGGATCCGAAATAGGTTCATACAATGATAAAACGAAATAGCCGAATACGATAAAAAAACCCGAAATGTTACACCCCACACATCAAAAATGTCCACAACCAAAATGGGTTGTAAAGGCATTTCATTCCGTTTCGATATACCCCCCATTCGTTGGCAATTTAAACAATGCCGAGCGTAATCACTAGCATCCTTGAAGATCGTCTCCACACATAAGTACCTTGTACCCCGTTTTAGAGCCGCTAAAATGGCCCCCACATGCCGACGAATGAGCGTGTTTCAAGATCTCTTGTACTTCGTTCTCGGGCACACATCTTCTCACTACTTGATACGCTCCAATCTTGAAAAGATCTGGTTCATCCCAAATGTATTGCTTAACTTGGGCCGCAAATTGTTGCCTTCTCTTCTTGGACCAATATTCCGGAATCGCACCCGTGGCCAAATAGTTGACATAATGGGCATACCACGGTGCGGTTGAAACAACAAGCAGCTGTTCATCTAGAAATTTCTCGTTTATCTCCTTCAGGTCATCAACACCTTCAAGGGTAATTCTTGACAAGTGATCGGCTACGACATTTTCACATCCCTTCTTGTCGCGAATTTCAAGATCGAACTCTTGCAACAATAACACCCATCGAATCAAACGCGGCTTTGCATCTTTCTTTTCCATCAAATACCACACCACACTATGATCCGAGTACACCACAACTTTACTTCCCAAAATATACGAACGAAACTTATCTAAGGCATCGCAAGTAACTCCTTTTCGGTGGTGGTGTAGTTCAATTGTGCCTCGGATAATGTTTTGCTCACATAATAAATTACCACCGGCTTTTTGTCCACTCTTTGTCTCAAAACCGCTCCCACCGTATTGTCGCTAGCATCAAACATGATTTCAAACGGTGTTAACCAATCCGGTAATTGCAAAATGGGTGGTTGCGCTAACTTTTCCTTCAAACTATCAAACGCTTGCATACACTCATTAGTAAACTTAAAAGGGACATCCTTCAACAAAAGATTGCATAAGGGTTTTGAAATCACACTAAAACCCGTAATGAATCTTCTATAGAAACCGGCATGTCCCAAAAACGACCTCACCCCTTTAACATTTTTCGGGGGTGGCAAGGATGAAATTACTTTTATCTTTGCTTGATCGACTTCCATCCCCCTACTTAACACCACATGACCCAACACAATACCTTCTTGCACCATGAAATGACTTATCTCCCAACTTAAAACCAAGTTTGTCTCGACACATCGTTTTAAAACTTTTTCTAAATCATTGAGACAAGACTTGAAAGTTGAGCCAAAAATGGAAAAGTCATCCATGAAAACTTCAAGTGAATCCCTGACCATGTCTGAAAATATGCTCATCATACATCTTTGAAAAGTGGCGGGGGCATTACACAATCCAAATGGCATCCGTATAAAAGCAAAGGTGTCATATGGACAAGTAAAAGTGGTTTTGTGTTGGCCATCGGGATGGATTGCAATTTGATTATACCCCGAATACCCATAAAAAAAATAATATTTTTGACCTGTAAGTTTTTCAATTATTTGATCAATGAATGGTAACGGAAAATGATCTTTTGAGGTGGCGGTATTTAATTTCCTATAATCGATGCACACTCGCCACCCAGTTACCGGTCGGGTGGCGATTTGTTCACCATTATCATCTTTAATTACTTGGATGCCGGCTTTCTTGGGCACTAACTGTGTCGGGCTCACCCACGCACTGTCTGAAATGGGATAAATGATCCCCGCATCCAACCACTTGATCACCTCTTTTTTCACCACTTCCCGCAAGTTCGGGTTCAATCTCCTTTGAGTCTCTCGTGTCGGTTTAGCCTCATCATCTGTAATTATTTTATGCATAACAATAGAAGGACTAATACCTTTCAAATCTGCAAGCGTCCATCTAATGGCCGCCTTGTGTGCTCCCAACACCTTCACCAATGCCCGCTCTTGAACTTCCTCCAAATTAGAAGCAATGATAACCTGGAGGGTTTCATTCTGAAAACGTACTTAAGTGACTTGGAAGATCCTTCAACTCCACCTTTGGTGGACATTCCAAGGATGGTTTTGTGTCCGAGTTGATTTCCCTTGGCAAACTTTCCATTTGATGTGTCCATGGTGATCTCTTTTCTTGCAAAGCTAAAGCATCTTGTTTGTGCTCCTCCATCCGCAAAGCACACACATGTACCTGTTCAGAATCATCACAAATACAAGCTTCCATACAATCTTCATCATACTCATGAGGATTACAATGATCCACCACATCTGCCAAAAAACATTCTTCACCACTCAAAGAATTAGCAACGTTAGTAAAAACATTTAAACGCATTTTCCGGTTGCCAAATGCCATGTCAATAGTACCAAACCTACAATCAATGATGGCATGAGCCATGTTCAAGAATGGTCGACCCAAGATAACATTTTGTTGATGGCTTGAGTCACCTGATGAATTATCCAAAACCAAGAAATCCACGGGATAATAAAAATCCTCTACCTTCACAATCACACCCCGTACGATTCCACGGGGGAGTTTATGAGACAAATCGGCCAATACAACCGTGGTCTCCACACGTTTCAAGGGACCAAAGTCATATTGGTCATACAAACCCCCCGGAAGAATACTCACCCCGGCCCCAAGATCCAATATCGCCCTAGACATTTGAAAATCACCTACTTGAATGTTAATTAAGGGTGTTCTCGGATCTTGAAGCGTAGGAAGGAGATCTCCTTTTAAAACCGCACTTACCCGCTCTGTTAAATCCACCCGTTTAGGCACTTTTTGTTGCCTCTTTTGAGTGCATAATTCTTTCAAAAATTTTGCATAAGCGGGCACTTGTTTTATTGCTTCAAGTAAAGGTGAGTTTACTTTAACCTGTTTAAACACCTCCCACATTTCTTCCTTTTGAGGACCCCGTTTTGAAATTACATTTTTCTTACCCGGGTCAAGTAAAGCCGAAGGAAATGGAATTACATTTGATTCCACTTCATTGTTTTTGTCATTTAAATTTTGGGCTTGACCCGAGGCTTGGGATGGTTTCTCAAAAGTGACATGTTTAGTGGGTTTATTAATTTCAATTTCTTCATCATCACTTTCCTTACCCGTGATATCCTCAACTTCCCCATTAACCAATTCTGGTGACAAATTTGCCTTATACTCTTTACCACTTCTCAACATGCTAACATGATAAATAGGAACATTACGAGACGAGTTATGAGAAGGGTTTACCTTGGTGTCGCTTGGCAACTTACCTTTGTTTTTCTTCAATTTCGCTACCTCGGTTGCAAGTTGACCCATTTGAGTGGTCAATGATTGAATGGCTTTATCACGGACTTCATCCTTTTGCATTCGGGCTTCATCAAGTTGATTCCTTTTTTGCATGTCTTGTTGCATTGACTTCAACATATCCATTACTTCATTTCCACTTGAAGAACCTTGACCCGAAGACCCACTTTGACCTCCACCCTTTCCTTTAAAGTGATTTTGACTTCCTTGATTGTTCCCACCTTGAGCACTCCCTTGATTGAAATATTGTTAACGAGGGACAAAATGGGTTGAGAAGTCCCTTGGAAGTTAGGGTTGAGTTGAGTCGATGGGTTGCCATATCGAAACTGGGATGATTTCTCAACCCAGGGTGGTAAGTGTTTGAATTCATGTTGTAGTTCCGACCACCCCCTTGACCTTGAATTGCATTTACCTCTTCAACTTGCCCTTCCACACCGGGACACAATTCACTTGCATGTCCCAACGCGTTACAACTCGTGCATACATCATATACTTGATTAGAAACTTGAGGTTCTTCATTTTGAACTGCATGCACTTGTGGTCTCGTGGTAGCCGTTCTTGCTCTTCTTGCGGTTTGAGCTTTTCTCATCGATGTAACCGACATTTGCTCCAAAAATGCCCAATCATCTTGTTCATAATTGGTACCGAATGTACCATTCGTGATTGACATTAAGTCCCACTCATCTTCCATACTCAACCATTCATGAAAAGCGTTCAACAATTCCCAAAGAGCAATACCGTGGTGAGGACAATTCTTTATCATCATGTTGAATCGCTCAAAAGCTTCATGAAACATCTCACCCGATTGTTGTTGGAAGCTTCTTAAGCTTCGTCTTGCATCATTTGTCTTTTGGGCCGTGTAAAACTCTTCCAAAAACCTTTATTGCATCTCGGCCCAAGTGTAAATTGATGCGGAAGGCAATGTGTAAAACCATCTCTTTGCCTTATCTTCTAACGAAAATTGGAATAAAACCAACTTGACCTTATCCGGTGAAAAACCTTGACCCCCGATCGTGTTGCAAATCGAATCATACGCCTCCAAATGGAAATAGGGTTCTTCGGTTGCTAAACCCTTGTACTTTGGTAAAATTTGGAGTGTGTTGGTTCTAACCTCAAATGTTCTTCCATTTTGATGTTGAGGAATGACCACCGGAGATGGGTTGTTTGTAATGATCGGTCGAAAGTGAGCCTCAATTCCCCTATCCATCTCTCTCACGTGCCTTCTCGGTACCCCCATTGGTACTCTCGGTTGACCCATTTGCCTATACACGGGCCTTGGCGGTGGATATTGTTGGAATTGAGGTCGAGGTATTGGTTGTTGAGGTGGTTGAAAATGAGGTTGTGGAGGAACTTGTTGCAATGGTTGTGGTTGTTGCAATGGTGCTTGAATGACATGTGGCCTGCCCCATTGTTGCATTTGTTGTTGCGGAACATACCCAAATTGACCTTGCACCCTTACTTGATTTCCATCGCCCCCACTCAAATATCCCTCTTCATACTCTTCATACCCTTCGCTATTATCACCATATCATGGCCCACCAAATGAATGTGGGCCCGACCTAAGACCCGGTGAAGTATGGATTATGGGTAGGTCTTGTGGCAATGTGTATGGTTGATTATAAGGCGGGTTTTATTGAGATTGGAAAGGCGATTTTTGTTGTGAGTTTGATGATTGTCCTTGAATAGGAATGGAGTTGTTAAAAGGTGGAAGGCCAGGTGGTGGTTGAAACCTGAATACGGTTGAAGTAGGCTCACTTATAGGAGTTGTAGTGGTAACGGTTTCATTGGGAGGAGGATTTTCTGGATTGATAGGTGATGGTATGGGTGGTACAGATTGACTCGAAGCCATGTTTGTGGTGTCAGTTGTTTGACTGTGCGTGCTTGGTGTCCTGGTAATCTTATTCTCTCTTTGAAGAATCCGATTCTGACGAGCAGATCTTTTGATTTCCATATCAAAAACTAACGGTGATGAAGACCGAGAGTTTCGCGTATGCATATACCTGTAGATACCTGCACACTAACACAACCCACGTAAAACTGACAATAACAATTAAACAAAAACTACAAAAGTAACACACGTTGCGCACTACTCCCCGGCAACGGCGCCAAAATTTGACGTGAGGTCGAAGGCTCACTCAAACTTAAACCAAATACTACTAAATAGATAGCGGTAAATGGGTATCGAACACGAGGAGTTTGTGGAAAATGTGTTAATAAGTAACTTAACGCTTAAACTAATATAAATGTAAATGACGAAAAAGCAATTTCCAAGCTGGTTTTGATTTGATTTTATAAACTAAAGTAGACTAAACGAAAGTTGTAAACGAATAACTAAACAAGCATTCCTCTCGGGGTTCGGGTTATTGCTCAACACTCTTGTTAATGTTCGATGGATAAACCGTAGTATCTCGATTTTGTGCACATGTAATTGTTTGTGATTAATCAAGAACTAAATACTCGGATTCCTAGAATGCGAGGTTGTTACTTAACAATCAATCAATACTATTCTTTCTAGTTCTACCCACTAAATCTCGATTGCCAACGACACCAAGAACATATGGCTAAAAACTAGATAGAAACAATATGGACAAGCTACAAACAATCACACAAAACACATGATTATACTCATTGATATTTAGATAACCAATCCAAGTTCAAGAACAATAAAGAAAAGTGTTTTGCAAATAACCTTACATCCCGAGAGAAATACCGAATGAACTAGCCACTCATGGTTCGGGAGATCATTCTTGAATCAAATATCTTGTTACTAGCAATTCCAAACATAAACCAAATGATACAAACACCCAAAATATTGTTTTTGTCCTCCAAAATCGCTCCTAGGCCGTTCAAAATGAAAAGGTAGTCCAAGAGACACTCCCAATCGGCTAATTAAAGGACATGCAAATGTGTCTCCGCGCCCGGACCGTGGGCCACGGTGTGGACCGTGGTCCACGGTTAACTAAAGTCAGCCAGCCATCCAAGCACGACCGTGGGTCACGGTGTGGACCGTGGTCCACGGTCCTCCCCACGGTGTCACTTCTTCTCCATGGTACGGTGAAAACTGGAAAGTTTGCTTCAGGTGGACCGTGGTCCACGGTCTGGACCGTGGGCCACAGTGGGGGCTCGTTTCCAGCTTCTTGTTTTCTTTGTATCTCTTTCGTTCCAGCTTCGTTTTCTTCACCTTTTTCGCCCGTGTTCTCGTAACGCCGCTCTCTAGCTCCTCAAACCTACAAACACATGAGCAACCGTAGTTAACTAATTCCACAGAATTAACTTAATCCCGTAAGCATATTTATATCTTTTGAATCACTTAGTTGCTTTCCTACGGGTCGTCCGTCAACATGTCAGGCTACTTGGCTTCTTAGAACGTGTCACGTGTTGACACGTAGTTGGACACGTGTATCAGATTACTTAACGAGGTTTCGTTACACTTAGCGTCGCACGAAAGACTCTTTTTCTTGGTTTGTGTGTCAGTTACTTCGCGTAGCGCGAAGTAGTTTCAGTTCAGCTTCGCGTCACACGAAAAATTATGAAAACCAAAATTTTCATTTTTTATCCTTTATCTTTCAGAATTTACATTTTAGCCCAAAATTAGATGGGGTATTTTCACGATGTTACAACTTTGGTGTTTCAAGACCTTTTGACTCGTTATTTATCATTGTTCCATAATCTTTTCGGGTAATTTCTTCATGAAAAACATTTGTTTTCATCCAACTAAAAAAAGCCCTCAATCAATTTTATAGATTGATGGGGTATTTGTCAGTCAATTGTTTTCCGACCCGTTTAGGATTATAAAAGCCAATTTTAATGGTTTTTCAATTACTATATCTTCTTGTTAATACTAGCTTTCAGGCCAGAAGACTTTTTTTGTTCATCACGAAATTTTGATTGTACTGGTCAGAACCGACTTCTGACTTGAATTTCGGATTCTGAACAGTACCTGCTCGCTTAAACATTAAATATTTCATATCTTGAGTTTTATATATCCGTTTGATTTGATTCCAGCGGCTATGTTCTCGTTTTTTTTCTAGTTTACCGTCTCAAAGTTGCAGGTCAGTTCGTATCAGATTAGTCAGCGCGTTAAAGGCTCGGAACTCGTTTATTATTCTTATTTTATTGTTTAGCTAACCAATTATTAAGATGAGTAATCACTCCCCTATTTTACTGATTTCAAAAACGTTTCAGGGACACAAATCTTCCAATTGTTATATATAATAATACTGATGTGATGAATAAAAAAAACTAAGAGAAGTATTATACAATATATCATAAGAGGATTAAATGATTGATATAACTAAAAAAAATGTATCACGTTGTAAAGTGTGATCTCCGTATACCACGGTCTTAGTAGTAATACCAAGATTATTGGAAAAAGATAATAGAAAGGTGAGAAATGCGTAGATCTCCTTCCTTTTAATGCACATAAAGCTAGAGACAACGTACTCAGAACATTGAACACACTTGCATAAGATCTCTAATTATAATTATAACAAATCTTTCATGTTCCAAAACAGTATCACAAAGTCAAATCCCATGTGAGTCCACCATAAAATTTCATCAACGCTTGCATAAATTCTTCAACCGAATAATCAACAAAATCCCTTCGACCCAATTATATATAACTAGATTTTATCCTCCGTATTACGGAGGTTATTTTACATTATTCGTTGTTAATATTTATATATGTATATTTAAATTTTAATTTTATTTATTGTAAAAAGTTAATAGTGAATATACTTGATGTTTGATGATGAAATGGTTTCACAAATAAATGATATGTTATAATCCGGTTTAAAAGCTATCTAGGTTTGGTAATACACATTACCCGTTTATTTTCTTTATTATTAAATTGTTTCTTAATTATAAATAATATCTTTTTCTTTTTAAATTGGATATTAAATTTTAGTATATCCCTATTTTATAGGATTTTCATATCAAATAATTGGTAATATTAATTTTTAATTTAATGAGATGTTATAACCCGTTTAAGAGATATTTGGTTTTGGTAAGACCCATACCCTTGAATTTGGGTTAAATCAATGAGAGACCTCTATTTAAAAATCAAACAATCTGGTGGCTTCCATAAAAGGGGGGAGCGACCACATCGCGACACTTAGGATTTTAGGGGTTTCGTTTATATATATGATAGATCTCTTCAACGTAGAATTTAAATATATCGCTGTTCTTTCCTACATTCTGATAAAAGTTTTATTGAATACGAACTTCTTTTCAAAACATCAACGAACAATAGAGCTTTCTTATACAGTTTCGTTTTAACTAAAATTTATATCAAAGACGGAAAAAAGTATAAAACAAAACCATGAATTTGTTTAAACAATATATATATATATATATATATATATATATATTACATGTTACTATAGAAAAACTAAAATAAATGTTAACATATATAGGAAACATTGAAAATAACAGTAAATTATGTATGAAGATGTACTCCATTTTCACATTGTACGTTTTGTAAAGGGTGAGGTACTTAACACAACCCCTCATAAAATCACCCAAAGCAAAACATGTATTTGAAACCTAAGAAAAAAAAATCAAACATATAATCCAAGTATTTAGACACAAATTAACCCAAATCTTCAAATTAAGTCATTGTTAGAAACATCATCACATACTATAATCATGTAGTACTTAAACCAATATATATCAAGTCACTAATTAATATCAGATGAACAATTAATTAAGTCCATGGTTCAATGAACCCTTGATCACCTTTCATACCAGCTGATGATTCCCAGTTTCCTCCTGACGCCACTGCATCATCATTTCTCGAGCTTGACGTAGTTGTTGGTGTTACCGCAGTTGAAAGAAGATCCGGTAAAGTGGTGTGGTGTTGAAGAATATGTGTTTGTCCAATCCCACCAAACCCATTTGAAGTATTAGGGTTTTGTGTTGGATATTTGAGATTCAAGATTGGTGAGAGGTTGAGTGAACTATTATTATTATTATTATAAGGAAAGGTAATAGGGTTTTGCATGGTGTTGAGAAGATTAATACAAGAATCATTAATAAATGAAGGTGAAGAATAATATGGGTATGGCCGGAGCTGGTTGGATCTAGTACCAAAAAGATCTAAACTTGTCTCCGGCGACAGTTGTGGGATGCCGGTGTATTGTTGAACCATACTCCTGAAGTTATTAGTGTCGGTGGTTAACACGGTAGTTGGTGCTCTTCTTGAAGCTCTTGATCTCTTCTTAGGGTTCCTAGCAGGCGGAATAGGGCTAGTTGTGGTGGTAGATACGGTGGTTGAAAGGTGGTGGTCGGAGAAAGAAGGTAAGGTGTTGGACCAGACAACAGAGTCAAGATCAAGAAGTTGGTTTTGTTGGGACGATGAAAAGAACAAGGGACTGTTGTTGTTGTTAAGGTTGTTGGTCTGATTTAGTTGGTGGTTGAAGGGTGGTGGTTGGTGAGGTAGGTGTAGGGCGGTGGCGCGTGAATTACACTCTTCTTCAGCACCACTTGATGATTGTAGGCTGCCACTGTTGTTGTTTCCAGAATCCATCATGTGTTGATGAAGTGAAGATCTGATGAAATCTTTTGTTGGTTAAAAGTTGTGTTTAAAGGGATGAAAAAGGCATCGAATTAGTGAAAAAGGTGTGAGGTAGAAGAAGCAAATTGGATGGTGGTGATTAATAGGTTTGTGTACAAGTAGTAAAAGCTAGGGTTTCTATATAGGATTGATAGAGTGATGGAGAGAGAGAGAGAGAGAGAGAGAGAGAACTAGAATTGGATCAACTGGAAGGCTGCTCCATCAACTCACGTTTCCACTAGGAAGAAGCTAGTGGGGACATGGGACGTATAGCATATAGTACTAATTAAGCATATATGGTGTAACTCTAGAGAGAGAGAGTATATATACACATACTCGTTATTTCAGCCTTGGCCAGATGGTAAAAACGCTTACCTCTACAAAAGAAGATCGGTGTTTAAAACATGACGTGATAGTAGATCTTCAATCGAAATAGTTTAGGAGTAGCATTAAATTAAGATAGATGGGTATGTGTAGTCGTTCAAAAAAAAAAGAGATATATGTATATATACACCCTCATGATATCTATCATCTAAGTAGTCCTAAAAGGATACACATACGTATTATGAGGTTATGCGGTTTGTGTTAGTGTTCTAAAACATAGACTAGCTTGCCTCATCATACATATCAATGTTATATTTGTTGTGTTTAGTAAGTTAAGCTTGCTCGTATAACACCTTCAAGTAGACGTATTAACTTTTCCGTCTATTGTAGGTCTATAAAGAGTCATGATGCGCATGATTTAGTGATAATGAAAGTTTATACGATGTGTATGACATGTTAGTGGCGTATAGATATTATGTCTGTGTTGTACGTGTAGCTCTGGTTTATTTATTTCGAGAACACCTAATAACAAAATAAATCATTAATTTTTATAATTTATAAAATTTTAACGTATGATGTGATTGTTGAAATTCAATGTTTATTCGTATCTCTTTAAATTTAAATATACATATAAACAAATTTTCTATTTTTATAAATACATATTCATGGTAGGTTGTGTATAACTTATATTTATACCCTACGTAGGTAACCTAAAAAACTAAAACAATATATAAATAAAGTAGTTTGATACTTTCTTTTACAACATAATCACTTTGATCTATGTAACAAGTACTATTTTTAAAATTACAAATGATTAAAAGAATATATAATTTTGGTTTTTAGTTTGTTTTTTTTAATAGTTTTTGTGTTTTGCAATAAACAACATTATCGGTTCTAATTCAAGGTGTGAAACCAAGAAAGAAAAGTTAGGCGGTGGCAGTCCTATATAAACCAATTTTTATATTCAATTATGTAAATTATTGTAAAAAGACACTTATGTTGGTGTGTTTGTTCGATGTGTCTTCGAAAGGTATAATTCTATTGAATCTGGTTCAGATTGTTAGGTTTCTTCTCCAACTTTTTTATTCCAAATTATAATTTAACTTCAAACATAATATACATATAAAATAAACATTACATTAAAATAATCTTACATTTTATTGTTACTGCTCGTTACAAATATCAGCTACCTAACGAATGTGACATTAATATTTGTTTCACTCAAATTTATTTAAGTTACGGAACATACTATTCTTAATTTTCTTAGACCATGCAGCATGTCTTTATGGAGTACCACTAGTAGTGTTGAGGTGACAAAAATGATATCATTGAAAAACTGCCCCCTATCCCCCGACCTCCGTCCATAAGCCCCGCACAATATTCAAATCCACAATCAGATTTTTTTCCTTACTTTTTTCTTATTTCTTTTTGTTTTAAATAATATAAATAAATGGAATAGTGAAGAATGATGTATAACGTAGGTTGAATAGTAGAGCCAAATATGAGGTGACAATGATATAACGAATAATCCATAGTGATGAATAATGAAGACTTAACACATAGCCTTATAATGGCGTACATCAATATATTATATTATATCATCTATATTTTTTAAACCTTTTTAAATTAATATTTGTTTAATTAAGGTGGATGTGTTTTACAAGACCATCACGTACTTTTTATAATTAAGCTCGTGCAAAGACTGATAATAGACTAATTGTTATAATTTAAACAAAAACTAATCATGTCTTAAAAGTAGGGTGTAAAGATCCTTGAAACCCCAATTAATTGTTTACACATATACATATACCAATGAGCTCACATATTGAATATCAAATTGTTATCATTATATTGCTTACAATGAAGGCAAATATATCTAAAAGAGAGAACAACATATGATTAATCATTATTGTATCCAAAATGAAGCCATTGTAAGTCGGTTAAGAAATTAACGACTTTAGAAGTAGCAGCTTTATTGTGTTGAGCAGTTACAATCCTTTTTCTCTTATCGCTCACGGTAGTGGTGAATAATTGCATGCTTAACTTGCAGGGCTGGCTTCAAGACTTGAAAAAAAAAGTTTAGGCCGAAGACGGAAAATATTTTAGGCATTAAGTAAGAAAAGTATTTTGTTGGGTTTAAACAATTTAATTTTTATATTGACTTCCTTGATTATGATTTGGGTTGTGTAAAAAGCTAATATATAAAAAATAGGCTTAAACATGTCTCAAATGAGACTATAATCCACAACCTTTTGGTTGAGAGTCATACCTTTTTACCACTAGACCAAGTTAGTTGTTATGTAATTGAGTTTAAACATTAAATATACATATAATTTTTCATAAAAATACATATACTTTAAAAAAATTTCCGCCTAGTGGGTAGTCAGGCCTATGGCTGTCGACCACTCTGCCATATGCCATGGCCGACCCTGTTAACTTGTTGGTTGGCCGTTGCAAAAACTTAGTTTTATTTCATTAATTCCAAATCTTTGTATCAACATATCCACATTTTAGTTTGTCCCAACAATCTTCCCGTTAAATGAGAATTATAAAACATATTTTGATTTCCTAACTATTCGAGACTATCTAATGAATTTCCTCTGCATATAGGTGATGGGCATTGTATAAAGGGTTTTGGCATTCAAAATAGGTATCCAGGGTGCGACACATGTGCTAAAATTATAAGCGGTAGATGTGTAGTCACACGCGATTTCAGACAAACTGTTATAATGAGTTAATCAACACCGTAATCACTTAGTTTATTTATGTATCAAATCTGAACAAGTCAACTGCACCACATAATGTTAGACAATTCAATCAAAATGAGTTTATCGGACAGACTTTAGACCTTGTACATCCTAGTTTTTTTCTTTCTTTCTAAATTGTATCAATCTATATTTTAATTATAGAAAACAATTTATTTAAATTTATTATATTTTAGAAAAATTATAGTAAAAAAAACTTTAATATTATTTTTAACTTTCTATTAAATATAATTTTATACATATATGCATCAAATTGCTTTCACATTTCTTGAATAAGAAGAAAAGTGAAACGAATTAAGAAAAATTTAATTCTTGGACAAGAAGAAAACTAAACTAAACTAAAGTAAACTAAACCAAAACACCATTCTCATGACTCCTCCTTTCCATTAATATATAGTATACTATACTATAACATAATATAACCCGCACCAACCAAGCGATGGGGTTTATCAAATCGTAAATTAGGGTTTTGAATAATCAACGATTGATCTCAATATCATTCATCCATGCCTTTCTTCAAGGTTTTCCTGTACTCCATTGGAAAGAGGTCCGTACAAGCTCTGTTTCCTCGAACAAGGTGACTATTATTCATTTTATCTTTGATTTTATAATTATCGGTAGCATTATTCGTAACTTGTTAGCTGAAATTAGTTTGTTAAATGGCAATTTCTGCAGCTCTTTCAGGTCAACTTAGGGTTTGTGAAACAGCTGTAGTTAACGAATTACATGTAGATATTGATCTGAATGTGATTGTGGAGCAATGATTAGCTGTTATTACTGTAAATTTGCTTTGTTAAATGGTGATTTCTGTACTTTTAGGTCAACTTAGGGTTTTTGCTCTTAATTTTAATCACAGTTTCATGAATGCAGATGCATGATTTGAGTATGATTGTGGAACTATGAATTTGCTAGAACAATGATCAGTTGTTATAAGTGGTGTTATATCGTTAATAGTGATTCTTGCACTTTTAGGTCAACTGAGAATTAGATGATGATTTTTGCATTTCTAAGTCAACTGAGGGTAAAATGGTCACTTTTTCACTTTTGATTAACTGAGGGTTAAATCGTGATTTCTGCACTTTTAGGTCTACTGAGGTTAGATGGTGATTCTGCATTTTTAGGTCACCATGAGGTTAAATGGTGATATCTTCACCTTTAGGTCAACTGAGGGTTAAATGGTGATTTTTTTCACTTTTAGGTCAACTGAGGGTAAAATGGTGATTTTTGCACTTTTGATCAACTGAGGTTTAATGGTGATTTCTGCAGTTTTAGGTCTACTGAGGTTAAATGGTGATATTTGCACTTTTAGGTCAACTAAAGGTCAAATGGTGATTTCTTCAGTTTTAGGTCTACTGAGGTTAAATGGTTTGTGTATTTGTTTATTTGGAAATCAGATTTAAGGATAAATTTGTTCGACTCTCTGGTAGGTATGGTGGTACACAGAAGATGTTTCATTCTTCAAGTTACATGAGAGCAGCAAAAATGCCAAATAAGAATGGCCGATTATTGGAACAGGGTCGTGAACAACTGTCTTCTTCTTCATCATCATGGCAATCCTACCTGCTTGTAAGTTATATATAACTCGCATGAATTCTGTATATAGTTATCATGCTAGCAGCCTAGCATTGATGTTTATTGCGGCATTGTAACTTTGTTGTTGTAGCCATTTGGTCTTATTGGTGGGATCGGTGGAGGACTTGTTATTATGCATATAAATGATGAGAGGAGAGCTATTCATAGAGGTTAGATCTTATTTATGCTCACAATATTGATTTATGATGTGCTTGAAGACTTAATTGAATTGAAAGATTACTTAATAGGTTAATATCAATGTTTAATGTTGTCTATTCTTTAAATTAGTCAAAGACTCAAATGTTATTAGTTAAGATGTTGCAGTGATTATACATGAAAGGGTCAACTTAAGTCAAACTTCATTCGCAGTGAGTGCGTTGTCCCGAATTATGTTGTTATTAATAGTATATTTGTCGAATCGAACATTCAGTGAACCGTTAGGCGGGAGGTTCATTTATGTTCGTTTATTTAATAAACCAACGAACGAACATGAACATGAACCACATGTCTTGTTCATTCATTTATGGTCGTTTTTACCTTCATTTATGCTCGTTAGTTTACGTTTGTTAGTTAATATTTGTTTTCTTAAGCCCATTACAAGTTAGTCTAGTTTTAACTTTTTAGGCACAACACATCGTTGTTCACGTTTACTTTTAATTGGTTTTAGCTTAGTTATGTTCATTTATCTATGCTGAGTCATGCTCATTCATTAATGCTTGTGAACCGTTTGTATACTGCTCACAAACCAACACGAGCATGCTCTTTTTCTTAACTAACACGAACAAGAACACCCAGTTCATTTAACTGTTCGTGTTTGATCGTTTGCTTGGTTAAAGTTAATGAACAAGCACAAACATGATCCGTTCGGATTCGTTTGGTTTGTTTGCAGGCCTAATTAATAGTAATCTATTCTTTTAACCAATTAGGACAGTGTAAAAGCGATGGGTGTAGTTCACGAAACGGTCCGGTTATTGGTGGGCCCTTCAAGTTAGTTGGTTCAGATGGTAAATTAGTTACAGAAAAGGACCTTCAAGGGGGAGATTGGATACTTGTTTACTTTGGTTATACATCATCGCCCGATATGGGGCCTGCCGAACTTGTGAAATTGGCCAAGGCTATCAATACATTAGATTCAGAACACAACATTAAGGTAAAACCTGTGTTTGTCACAATTGACCCGCAACGCGATACACCATCTCATCTTCGTGCTTATCTCAAAGGTCGGTTATTATTTTTAACATATTTCTAATTTCTATTTGTTTTGACTCACAAAATCAGATGTTGTAAAGGGATAATAAAATGTTTGTTTAAAACATGGAGTGCAGAGTTTGATGAGAGAATTATGGGCCTGACTGGACCGGTTGGAGCGGTTAAACAGATGGCAAATGAGTATAGAGTTTTTTTTAAGAAGGTTGAAGAAGATGGGGATGATTATCTTGTTGATACTTCACACAGCATGTGAGTTATACTTTCCAAAATCACTCTTGTTTTATTTAACTTGGTCAGCTTTTTAATCCTTACACACACATACATATAGAAAGAAAAAAAAGTTGAAAAATTTATGAAGTGTACAAAGTCGGCTTAGGGTTACACATCACATGTTTATAATTTGGGGTGTAAATGAGCCAAACCACTCGATAGCTACTTGAGAACAGCTCGCTAAAAACTCAAATTGAGCTTAATGAACCTGAGCCTAAAAATAAGCTTATTTAATAAACGAGCCCAAGTCCGAGCTTCTGTTGTTGAGCTGGCTCGAGAGCCTAAGCAATCCTATCACTTATATGTTATTATACAAAGTTTAATTAAATATATGTAACAATAAGTATAAGTAATTATAATTTAATTAATAACTAATAGATTGAATCGGGCTCGAGCTTGAGAAACTACTCACAAGCCGAGCTTGAGCTCTATGTAAGTTAAAGGAGCCAAGCCTAGTCAAGCTCGGGCTCGGCTCATTTACATCCCCGTTTATAATCATGCTACCTTGTATATACAAGTACACAGTTTATAATCATGCTACCTTGTATATACAAGTACACAGAGTAAAACTGTTTTCCCACAATACCATACTCAAAATATATAGAATAAAATTTTATTTTATGGTAGAACCTTTTTTTTTTAATAATGAAGTATGTAAAAGTAGTTTTATTTTTATAAAAGTCATATCCGTTTATAAAAACATAAAAAATGGTAGAACTAGGTAAAAAGTCAATAATCGTACCTTTTCTTTTTCTCCTTTTTTAACAAATAAGCTACAATATGCAAAACCAAATCTTAAATTCATTGTTTTACATTTTGCCAATTGACAGGTATCTGATGAATCCAAACATGGAAATTGTTAGAAGCTTTGGGGTTGAGTATAGTGCAAACCAACTATCCCAAGAGATTCTCAAAGAATTACACAAGACACCAACCTGATTTTTCGTTGTGTAATTTTGGTTATCATGGCTTCCAGTAGAGGATTTGTTTGGATAGCATTTAATTTGATTGATTTATCTTTCAATCATAACAAAATAGAATTGAAGGGTAGATATTAGTGAGTGGTATCACTTTTGATAGAAAGAGTTCATTAACACAAGTGTAAGGAGAGCGATTGTCGATGCCTTTGAGTAAGATTCGTTCATCTCATTGCTGTGAATAATGTTTTTGCATTCATTTCATTTATTTTGAGTAAGATTCATCCACCTATTCTATGTGAATGCCTGTCTTTATCAACGAAAACGCTATGATTCTATTAGATGTACTAACTAGTGAATAAAATTGCTGCTTAAAACATGTATTTACATGTTCAATTATGAAGTACAAAATTGTTTTTATTGTGTTATCTAGTTTTTTTTAATTATTTAGATATGTGTGAGTTAACTATTTATATATACGCAATGCAGACTAGAGGTGTACAAAACCGGTTTTAAACCCAAACTGAACCGGTTTATAAACCGAACCGGTTTGGTCAACGCCTGGTCAAAACCGGTTTGACTCAAACCGGTTCGGTTTATAAACCGGTTTAGACACAAGATGGGTCGATCTGGTCACGTCGGTTCGGTTCGGTTTATAAACCGGTCGGTTTTAAACCGGTTTTAACCGGTTTTCCTCAAACCGGTTCGGTTTTAATACCGGTTTTGTCGATCTTAAGGGGAACCGGTCATGAAACTGGCGGTTTGGGTCGGTTTGGGAACCGGTTTGGGCGAAACCGGTTTTAAACCCAAACCGGTTCGGTTCGGTTTGCCTAAAACCGGTCCCAAACCGGTTTTTTTGTACACCTATGCGTAAATATTGTTACATAAATACTGTTACATAAATACTATTTACATATTAGGTTAGATACATTGTTTGCATGTGTGGCTCTGAATGAGGAGAAGCGTGCTCCATAGTCCATTCCAAACTAGAATCATCACATCAAGTACAATAATTCATATGTGCACATACAAGCTTAGTGTTCAGTGTTCTCCACATGGATGAATTGGTGTTGGCACCGATTTTTCCAAATTTTTGGTATCACTACTGAAATGTTTGTGTTTTCTTTTACCAGTACTAAAGCAAAGTTCACAAAATACTAGTACTGTACCGGTACTGAAAATTCAAAACTTGATACTGATTTAGTATCATTACCCTTTTGCTCATTCCTACTCTAACATCATGTACTTCACAATTCTTTTCTTTTTTCTGCCTTAAACTCCAAAATCATATTTTTGACATGTATCGAAATTCATAATTTTGGCATATAACAACTTAATTTACCACCACACATGCATGTGTTTGGTGGTAAATATTATATAAATATTTTATCGTTCAAAAAATATATATTGCTTGTAAAATCCCTATTTTTATAACATAAAAAGTCTATTTTTATAACATAAAAAGCGTTATTGGGATCGAAGTTAAACACTTAATCAATGTAATAGTAAGCAGCATACCTAATCATTTGAACGAATTAGTTAGACATTAATTGGATTCATATTGAATATGAATCAATTAGTATTATCAAAGTAATAGCAACAAAGACAAAGTAATTAGATAGCTTTTGGAAGGAATCACATGAAAGAACAAATTTTCATTAACTACATCAAAAGATTGCTCCCACTCAATATTAACTCATCATAATCTCCTGATTTATAGTACAGATGATTGTTTTATCAGAGAGAATATTGTGTGAAAAAAAATATGAATAAAGAACTAACAAATGCCAAAACATCTAAAACTAATGATCTTTGCAAACAACTAAGTTTGAAGCATTGGTTGTTAGTCTTCAACACCTTTGATTTTTAGTAGTTTGCAACTTCAGTTGATTTATCTTCAGTATTATTGAGCAGTTGTTTGATGTCAGCAGTTTGGGGAGCAATACTTTGTTATTCACCATGATGAATAACAACTGATATGGATCAGTTGTTTGGTTTCTGGCCATCAGTCATTTCCATGTTCAACAAACACTATATTTATTTTTGGTTACTAAACATAACAAAACCGTTTTTGTAATAAATATTCTACATATTGCAAAAGCGGCTTTGATACCACTATTAGGACTTTCTTCTTCTCCTTTTGTTTGTCGGTTTTTACATTTTTATCAATAGAAGATCATTGACATACAATGACTTTGAAAAGTTCCCGCCAAATATCCATTCCAAAACAACAACAAACCATAAAAGAGTATTAGATGGCTTAGGCTTACAACATTTGAAAAGAAGTAGTAGCCAAAACGATTTGGTGTAGTGAATGAAGAACGAAGTTCCCACTAACGTACTTCATGCAAAGAATATAGCTCAAGAAGGTGCAAGCCTTTAAACTTGTTTTGTCAAGATGCTGATGGAGTAAAAGAGGCCCAATAAACTTCTTAATGTATTTGTGTGAAGTGTCTAGTTATTTAACACATGTATTTGTACATTTAGTTTTCTTTACTAACAATAGTCACCCATAAAAAAATTATATACCAACTAGAAAATTTGATCACAAGATACATACAAATGACATAGATATAACCTGCAATAGATACTCATAGTTTCCTGACGTCATTTAACCTTGCGAAGAACATATATAATTCTTTGACCTAATACCTTATGTGCTGGCCTTCACAATTCTTCGACTTATCCAAGCACCTGGGACAATTTCTCTTATAGTGTCTCATCCGACCATAGTAGTAGCACTCTTATTCCGTGGTTGATTTCTCGTTAGGGTTAGTCTTGAGGTAAATGCTTAACGAGTACAGAAATAACTAACGTCATAATAACTTTTATCAATATCATACCCAACAACATATTATTTGCAAATAACCATCCAATCTCATCCCAATTCTCACACACTCCATTCGCGTGTAGGCCTATACACGAACTGAACGAACACGAACACTTAATCGAACAGATATTTGTGTTCATATTCGTTTATTTAAAAAATGAACTTGTTCGTGTTCGCTTATGTTCGTGTGTTTAAACTCTAAACGATCAGTACACGAACATAACTGTGCAAAGATAAATGGACACAAGCTAACATAAACAAACATAAATGACCACACCTAAATGAATACAAATGAACAAATACGAAACCATTAAGTAGCTAACTTATTCTCATATTATTTCTATTAGTACCTAAACAAACGGGCTTAAACGAACTTCATATCAAACGGTTCACAAACAGTTCAATAAGGATAGCGCGGGCTTGGTTTATTAAAGGCACGATAGTGGAAAAAACGCTGAAATTTACACAAATAACGACGTCAACTTTCTCTCTCACTCTCTCTGTCTTCCATTTCGGCGGCTCCTTCCTTCTTCCTTCCTTCCTATTTAATCTTAACACTGTTCTCCATTTGACGTTTTTCTTTCCTTTTCAATTTCCCCCAAATCACAAACCCTAATTTATCATCTTCATCAATCAAATCACTCTCCTTTCACCTGCGACTCAACGATTAGACTGATACATAGCTAAAGTGTTCCTGTAGGTTAGTTTTAGTGCGAGATCTGATGGCGGAAGGTCGTCGGTACGCGCTCGGTGCTCAATTAGGTTAGTTTTACTTTCACTTACTGCTCGTTATTGCGATTTGTGTTGCTGATTGTTGTTAATGTTAGGTTTTTGTGAGTTAGGGTTTGTACGATCTCGGATGATTGTGTTTTTAGCTGTGATTGTACGGTTGTACGTGTTTCAGTGTTTGTGAAGTCTTCGATTGAGCTTAGAATTGATTGATTTGTGTTGATTTTGTTGCTGGTTATAGTTAGGGTTTGTACTGTCTGCATGAAGTATTAGCTTTGTGAATTAGGAAAGCGACATTGATAATCAGCTGTGTTTTAGAGTAGATGATGGATGCAGCTGGTTTTATAGTTTTTTTCCTATTTGAAGTTGCTTTTACTGTTTTACTTGCCTATTTTGACTGATTTGGTGGCTAAATGTAGATATTGAGCAAATACTTTCGGAAGCACAGCATCGATGGCTTCGACCTGCTGAAATATGTGAAATTCTACGAAATTATACAAAGTTTCGCATTGCAACAGAGCCTGGAAATAGGCCTCCAAGTATGATTTTCTAAACACACCCGACACATGGTTACTTATAATTGGTACATTTAGACATGATGAACTGATATGCAAGCCTCTTTTCAGATGGTTCACTTTTTCTTTTTGACCGGAAGGTGTTGAGGTACTTCAGAAAAGATGGACATAACTGGAGAAAGAAAAAAGATGGGAAAACGGTCAAAGAAGCTCACGAAAGGCTTAAAGTAAGTGTTTTGAGGGTCTATTTTCTACTTATCAGTATTTGGTGGTCTTCTTTTTTCTATAGAAGCATTCAAACACTTTATTTTTTGTCTGTTTCTTTTAAGCCTTAAGAGTTTCATTAAATGTTATTAGGCTGGAAGCATTGATGTGCTACACTGCTACTATGCTCATGGAGAAGAGAATGAAAATTTTCAGAGGCGTAGTTATTGGCTGCTTGAAGAGTGAGTGAACGTTCTTTTCTGGTGTTAAAGTGATGCGCGCATAATGCGTGATGCGCGCATTTCTGAGTTAAAGTGTGTTTATGCATAGATTACCTGTCCCTTATGTGTAGACTGCTTGTACACATAGAGTTGAAGACTTATTTTGGTTATACATAAAACTTCTTTGGTGGTACTATAGCTTTTTTTTTTATAGTCTATTTATTTTAATCTCTTACTTTTTAGTGTTTAAAAGTTAACGAGTTATGATATTGTCTATAAATAATTTTTGAGTATTTTTTAAAAACAAAAGCATGTGCGCATCCGGCATCACACAGCAGCTTTATGGATCAAAACGGTTCGGAGCGCGTTGCACATACTAAAACCAAGATCACTCAGACTTTACTGAAATGAAGGAAACTATACAAAAGTAATATTGAAAAAAAGCATTGTTAAACATCATAGTCTTTTTTAACATAATGGCTGCCACTTGCCTGATATGTTATGAATTTTGTTTTCATGATGAACTTATTAAACATATACTGGTGTAGTTTAGTTAGTTATATTGTGTGATACGCTTAAAGGGTTAAGAACCTACAACTGGGCTATCTATTATCTAAGTAACAAAGATATTTATATGAAAAGGCAAGTAGATGGACATTTGGTTTCAAGTTCATTTAAGCTCCACTGAAATTTTAAAAGATATTTGATATTTATACATACAAGCTCAAAATTAGTCGAAAGGAGGAACAATATCATAAGGATGAAAGCCTCTTGAAACTAATTCTGATTCCTTTTACAGTCTTAATAAAACATCCTGAAACTAAAGGTTAGAAAGCTTATAATAT
The DNA here is from genome assembly GCF_021521415.1 of Bidens hawaiensis. Taxonomy (NCBI): domain Eukaryota; kingdom Viridiplantae; phylum Streptophyta; class Magnoliopsida; order Asterales; family Asteraceae; genus Bidens; species Bidens hawaiensis. Next base: position 201,600 of record NW_027496191.1, read on the forward strand.
TCAAAGTATAAACAATTGGATTTATAAAAAATCAAATAAAGCGTTCGGTTTGGAGTTTATTACCCTCTTATATGTATATTGTTGCTGCAGGGAGCTATCAAATATTGTCTTAGTGCACTACCGTGAAGTAAAGGTTGGTTCATTTTTAATATCTGTTTTTTTTTTTTGCTTTTTTTTTTTGGGTTTTGTTTCAATCAAATTAATATGGTGTAGCCATTTTAGGTACAATGTCATTGATACAGTTCCAACCAGAAACTACATTCTCTCTCCATCCAAAATTAAATGCAAGAATCTAGCTCTTGTGATATAAAATTAGCCTCCGAAATTACTTCTTCATTTCAACCACTACAAACGCTAGTAACCATGATTTTGTTTTACCAGATTCCTCTGTTTTGTCATTATGTGTGTGTGTGTGTGCTTAAAGAACTCTTAAATAGAATATAACTTTTTTACCAACAATTTATTGTATATATCAGGGGAATAGGACAAACACACACCGGGCTAGAGAAGCTACTCCCAACTCTTTGGAAAGTGAAGAAAACGTATCTACTTCAGAGGTTGATAGTTCCGTGTCTTCTAAGTTTAGCACGTATAATCCTCCAGTTGCTTCACAAACCACAGAAAATAGCACACATGCCTCAGAATATGAGGATGCAGAGTCAGGTGCTGTCATGCTATTTTTTTATTTTCTATGTAAATGGCAAAACGGGTCGGTTTAGTGATTGGTAGTAATAGAGACATTGTGGTCGGGTTTGATAGAGCAAAAGTGTGCTTTGTCTAAAAAACTGAACTGAAAAGAAACTGGATAACCGTTTTGTGAGTTCTGAAAAACTGAACTGAATTCCGCATTCTGTTTTCAGTTCGGTTCCTAACCTATCCAAATTGTGAATTCAGTTTCCGGAAAAATATAGGTTGCTTGTTCGGATAACCGAACCAAATTCAATTGAATAAACTGAACGAATCAGTTTAGTTGATTAAGTTTGGTAAGGTTACACTTTTTTGTTGTTTTTTTAACTCGGATCGACTCCATTTCTGGTTAGGGCCAAAAAAATAAATAAATTTAAAACCGAATAAACTGAATCGAATAAACCGATAACACTCCTAAGCTGGTGTCAGATATGACTTATAGCGACAATTATAGCATCTTAATAATAGTTTGAGTTTTTGAATAAAACGAATAAGGTTTATGCATTAGAAATACACTTAATGCGACTTTCGACCCTTTTTGATATTTTTTACCCTTTTATCTTTAAAATATTATTGACTTGGAAATGGGGTTTTTATGCAGCATATTCTCACCAATCTACTTCCAGATATGGTTCTATTGTTAACTTGCAACCAACAGCTACTGCAAAGACTGAAGATCCGTTCTCTATGCCTTATTATCCGGTTCCTTCATCAAGTAATTCCTTATTTAGATTCCTTGATGCTTAAGTTTTAGATTCTTTTATAGGCGTGAATTTCTGACGTGACACGAACCTAACACGAAATTCGAAGGTTTTGGTTTAGACTTAGCAGGTTCGGGTCAGTTTCAGGTCGAACCTGAGAATAAGCTTATCTAAACGGGCCGTGTTTGTGTCAACCGGACCAGTTTTAACCCTTTTTTATGTTTTGAAAATGTGTTTTATATAATAATGTTGACTATTGTGTCGTTTTGATGCCAAAATTTAAATTTTTTAAAAATAATTTGGCGTAGTTTAAACATAATTCGATGCTTAAAAAAAATAATATGTAATTTTAGAATTTTAAAAGTTTTATGAAACTTTTTTTTTTTAATGAAACTGCATGTTTTTTGTTCGGTTAAACGGGTTATGCGCGTGTTAATCTGCAAATACACGTATCCTGTTTGGGTTCACATGCGTGAGAGGATTTTTACGTTTGACCTGCGAACCTGCTAACATGGCCTTGTTATCCGCCTAGATTCTTTGCTCATTGTATATTGTATAAAAGTCCAAAACTGACAAATTTACAAATACGTTTACAGATGATTATGATGGAAAAGCTCAAGTGAATCTTGATATGAGCTTTATATCACTCATGCAAGGGGATAAAGATGGGAACAATCTTGATGCTGGCTTGTTATATCCTTTTGAAAGCTACAATGCAGGAAGTGAATCAGCTAGCTATCAGTCAACACAGTCTTATGATACAAGCACCCGTCAAATGATGCCAGATGGATTTGATAAAATGCAGTTCAGAGGAAATGCAGGGTGGCAGGTACTACACATTTGATAATTCATTTTAACTCTTTTATTATATTCATCTTGTTTATTCTGTTCATCGGGTCGATTTTGGGCTCAAATCGAACCAAAAACCGAAAATTCGGTTCTTGGGTTTTTGAAAACTGTTCAGTTTCTGGTGTTTTTGGTATTCACCATGGATTAAGTCTTTTAAGCTTTCAGTGAGTTTGTTTTTTACGGTTTTTACTATTTATGCATGAACATTTTGGGCTCAAACCGAACCAAAAATCTAGAATTTGATTTTGGGCTCAAATCGAACCAAAAACCGAAAATTCGGTTCTTGGGTTTTTGAAAACTGTGCAGTTTCTGGTGTTTTTGGTATTCACCATTTTTTTAAGCTTTCAGTGGGTTCGTTTTAACGATTTTACTATTTATGCATGAACATTTTGGGCTCAAACCGAACCAAAAATCTATAATTTGATTTTGGGTTTTGATGACCATTTGTTTTTTTTTTTGGGGGGGTTTTACCATTTGGGCTTGAAATATTTTGGGCTGAAAAAAATGGCTCAAATAATTAGTTTGGGCCTGAGACTTTGAGCCTAATTTTTTTTCGTTAGTTACTGATTAATTTGTTATTACAGATGTGGATCTAAAAATTTTGGGTCACTCAAATTATTATTATTTT